>NC_050581.1:86647976-86947976 GCF_011100635.1 Trichosurus vulpecula | reverse complement strand
GGAAGGACTTGGTAGAGTTTGGATGAAACTTTTGGGTGGGAGGTTTGAGGGAGATGTGAATGAGCAATCAAGTGGTATAAGGTATTAAATGGGGTTTGAATGACTATCTACAGGAGTTCAGAGTCACTGGGATGGAAAGAACATGACTAGGTGAGAAAATGTTCATCATAAAGGGAAGGACATGAAGGGAGGGTTGTTTTTTACCCCAGAGTTTCACCACTTCCCAGTTGAAAGATTAGGCTGGCAGCATTAGCTGGAAGATGGCTTGTGCTAGTACAGACAGTTGTGGTTGCTTTAGGACAGATGGAAAATTCCTGGCCTCGCATGTGGCCATGGAGAATAAGAAGTATTCCAACTCCCCACATTAATTACTGAGTCAAAGGGAATAAATGAAAGTGAAGCTAGTGCTGGAAAGTGTGGCCAGGGAGACTATGTGTGTCTTCACAGGAGAGTCAGAAAAGGAAAGGAGTAGGCAAGGAAAGATTTAAGATAAAAACAAGTTTGTTGCCTATGGATCAGGCATTTCAGAGAGCAGAGTGAAAGGGATGTTAGGGCTTCCAGAAGGAAAGGGAGTGTCGAAAGGAACAGGAATGAGGAAATGGGTAGTGGAAAATGGGGAATATGGACTGCATGATGACCTACAGGGGTTCAGAAACACTGGGGTGCAAATGAATGACCAGAATGACCAGATCATTAAATGAAACATTTAGAGAGATTTTCAAAGTCAATAGTATTATGATTTAAGGATGGAGTCCTTTTAGAGCCTTGAGCCGTGCAGGTAAGAGGGCAAAAACTTGGAGCAAAAAGAACAGTGCTATTATCCTTCCCCAAAGCAAGAGATAAGGCTAGAAACTTGATGGAATGATGCCCTCTCCCCACCTCTCAGTAACAAGAGAAGGAATGACATATTCCCTCTTTCCACAGGAGGCTGGAGACCAGGCAAGAGATGCCAGGGCAAATGACAAGGTGCCCACCTCTCCACACTCTTAATAGGTTAGAAATCAGGTTGGAGATGTGCAAGAGACATATGCAGCATGTGGAAGTCCCCTTCCTCTCCTCATCCCAGTAAAGGCAGGAAGATTCATAAGACGACAGTTTAGCACAATGCTTGGCACGTAGTATTAAGCCCTTAATAAATCCTCACTCACTGACTGACCATCCTGGTCACCCCTTCATTGGAAGAACTCCAATTTGTCGACTGCCCTTCAAATATGATTCCCCAAGTGAAACATACATCCTTAATGTGCATAAAGAATTAGGACCTTTTTTGTTCTGTAGAATGTACAATTAATGTAGCCTAAAAACATTTAGTTCTACATATACATTTTAAAGTTTGTTCTTATATACACAAAGTATACAAGCTCTGTAATTCATTTCTAACTAAATCCTCATGTGAGGATAAAGAGAATTCCTAGGATCATATATGCAAACTGGAAACTCCAGGATTCCGACAGTATTTAAATTTAGTGCTGACAGAAACAAAAGCTACTGAAACTATTTCTTACCCAACTACACCATCTGGTGGACACAATAATTTTAGCCAAACTACAGAGAAGGAAAACCTTAAATGGATTAAAGCCCATTAGGATAAAAGTCTTACTATTAAAAGATTGCCATACCCTACTTAATGTGGATTAGATCTAATCCAGGACTGTTCCAATTAAAATAATTCTTATTCTCCTTTAAAGGTCAAAGTACATTTTATAGAAAAAAAATTTGCTTTTCATAATAATCATGAATGATAAAATTTTAGAGCTAGAAATTACCTTGCAAATCATTTAGTATAACCACATGATCTAATATATGAAGCACAAAGGGCAACTTATTGGTATCCTAGATAATTCAAAGTTGAATGTATGAATAAAAAGAATAATCCTTTATCTTGTTCTGTTTACAGGTTTCTATTTCAAAAGCCTTAAGTACAAGTAGGATCTTTTTGTTTTTGCTTTATAATCTTTGTGACAAAGCATAGCTTACTGGCTAGAGGAAGGAGGAAGAGATATTGAGAAGAGAAGATGATGTAAAAACAAGCCAGCAATTAATTTTTTAAGTAGATAAATAAAGGAAATGGAACCTTGGCAACTATAATAGTATTATCTTGATACTCTGGTAAGAGCATGGCCTGTTACCTTGAGATTAGTTATTATCTAACACTAAAAGTTGTATATTACTAAAACTGTAATAGTTATCAACTTCCCAAAGCAACAAAATTCAAAACTTCTAAGTCATCTTTTCATCTTTTTCCCAGCTACTCCAGATGAACTGCAAAGTCACTGCTTTCCCCTATTACATTCCGTTAATCCTTTCAGTATTTATTAAGTGATTATTATCCAACATAAAGCCATACTGCATGGGGATCTTGACAAAATAAAAGTGATGGTATTCACAAATGTACAGTACTAATCTCTGAAGCTACCCACACCTATATTATACATTTTCAAATGCTGCCTTATATCAAGTTAAGCTGAGTTTTAGTATTTTAAGTATTCACACATTTTTGTTTAAGACCTGTGACAGATTTAGTTTGGTCGGCTTGACCCAAGTCAAATGCCAAATGCCCAGCACGAGAAACAGATCAAAAAGAAGGGAGAACACGGCAGTAACAGGTGTCAAGAAGGTATTCACCTTTGTTAAAAATATACAAACCTGAAGAGAGATGTATAAAGACATTATATTACCTATGCATTATGAAATGTAGAAATGTGTAATAAATTTGAATAATGATCAAACGAGGGAAAAATAGAAGTCACATTATTACAAGACTACAGATTACTAGTTTAGGTGGAGAAAATGGATAAGGGCCTTGAGACAGATCATAAAACTAGCACAGAGCCAGGGAGACCCCAGAAATCCAAATATTTGCTCAAACATATATTCTGCTACAAAAAAGGGGATTCTTAATATGTCTTGTTAATCATGTCCCCTAACCATGAGTGTTCCCAAAGCTCTATTCTTGTCTCCCTCTTTATTAGTTTGCTTTGTGATCTTATCAGCTTCCATGGATTCACTTATCATTGCTATGAAGATGATTCTCAGACCTATTTATTTAGCCCTAACCTCTCTCCTAACTTCCAATCTTGCCTAATACTGAGCCTCCAGCAAACTGCCTATCCAGCATCTCAAAATGGATGTTCCATAAGCACCAACTCAATAAACTCAACATGCCCAATGCTGAACTCATTGTCTTTCCCCAAAAAACCTTCCCTTCCCCTCTTACTAACTTCTTTATTACTGTCAAGGACACCAGCACTATCATCCTTCCTGTCACCCAAGCTCACAATCCAGTTGTCGCTCTTCAGTCTTTCATTCACTATATCCAATCTATTGCCAAGGAAAGTATTTCACCTTTGCATCATCTCCCAAACACACCCTTTTTTGCTCCTCTGACACTACTACCACCCTAGGTGGTACAGGCCCTCATCATCTCATTCCTGAGCTATTACAACAGTCTGCTGGTAGCTCTCCTACTTCAAGTCTCTCTCCACTCAAATCCACTCTGCACTAAGTTGCCAAAATTGATATTCTTAAAGATAAAAGTCTCTAGCTTTGCAACTCTACCTACCTTAAGAGGGCAAACAACCATAGGTCACGTTCTAGTATTGTAATTTAATTACCTTGAATAGCAGTAACAAAACTGCTAGAGTCAATGTTTCTCTTTTGGGAACAGGTAAAAGAATCAAGGACTACATCTCATAAACTTTCTAAGGCTAAAGTATAGTAGCAACTCACAGGCCTCATCCTACTGTTCATCAGGATGAAGTTTCTAATGTGCCCTCTTTCCAACCTGGATCAATTAACTCCTCCTCAAGAAGCCTCATGGCCCACAACCTCTCAGGGGCTCATCATATAGACAGACAGACTTATGACACCAGATTAGCTTTATCCCTAATACAATTTAGGAGTCCTAAACTCAATCGTCCAATAGCCTCAGTGTTCTGAACAACAGGATTACAGGTGTGGAACAATAATACACAAGTGACAGTGGAGAGTCCAAAGAATCCAGTATCTTGGAGGACCAAAATGTTAAACGATTTGTTTCAAAATGTGTAAATAATGAGGGTGTTTTAAAACTATATCTTTAAAAACCAATAGTTTGTCTTCATTTTATTTTAGCAACAGAGTTATGAAGTCTAAATTTAGCACTCTTTCAAAATAATATCAATGTATTATAATTTATAGACAAAAACCAAAAGGATAAAGCTTTACTTTAACATTCCAAAAATTGTCATTTGTTATAGTGAGACATTTTCATTGCATTTTATTTCAAACAACTTGAAAATGCCCCTAAATTTGTTAATTCTTGGTTATATGCAGCAAAAAGGAGATGATCCAAAATGGCATCTACTCAAAAAATTCTGCTCATAGATCTCCTTTAAAAGTGCACTGCACACACATATACAAAGAAACTGTGGCAAGCAGCCACAATTTTTTACTCCTCCTTTCTATGTAACTTCCATACAGTTGTTATGCTTCCTTCATCCAAACTACAACCAAAATAGATGTGTTTGCGTGCTCAGGAAATAATTTTCAACTCCATTTTGGAGGCCTTCTTTGAACACACATACACACCCTACTGCTTCAACTGGACAGAACTGATAATACCAGTAACTGAAAATGATAAACATTCATTCTAAAATGTCACTCTTTATCTCTCCTAATGTATCATCAAATGCCCAACTACTATATAATGTCAAACTCAAATAGAAAGAAGGCCACTAAATCATACAAAAGGATCCCTACAGCAGATACTGACTTAGGAAACCACAAATTAAAATTATTTATGTTCAACTGTATATTTACTTATGTTGTTAAACATTTCTCATGAACATTTAAATTGGTTTTTGGGTAGCCAGGATTATGGCAGACACCCCTGCATGACTGACACTTCTTACCTAAAATACATAGCTCATCTTGCAAATGGTCAATACTTCACAGTAATAAGAACTATTGCACATGGAATACCAAATATTTTTAATAATTGATTAAAAGGCAGTCAAATTGATAATTAATTCAAGATTATTTAATAATACCTAGTATTTGCTTAATTCTGTTTGTCACCATTTAATATAGCTGCTCAACAGCAAAACTCTTAATAGTGATTTTTTTTCCTTCTATCTTATTTAGCGATAGTGCATCAACCAAAGAAAGATAAATCATTTTTCTCAAGTGCCCAAAATAAAAAGACAACATCACCGGTCTTTCACAAAAGCCATTATGTACAAGAACAGACATACTTCATCATATATGCTCCCATTGATATCTGCTCCATAAATTGGTGCCACAAATGTCAGATTTTTCCAGTATTTGCGCTCCAAATCTTCATAGTCTAAATATCTTGGGGTGCAGTACCTGTAAGAAAGATAAAAAGAAGTCTAAAGATTTTTTAAGGGAAATAAACCTATAAATTTAAATTTCTTGAAATGACACATCTCTTCAGTGTAGACTATCACCTTCTTAATTGTTATTTTTGCATCCAGTCCATCTACTCTACTCATTTATTTCTCACTTCTACTCCTTAGGTAATCTTTCTACTACACTGTTCTCTATCTCAGTCCACTACTCAAAACCTAATTTAATCCCAGTTAACGACCAAATACACTCATAATCTTATCATTCAAAGCTCACCACAAACTGGTTTCAAACTATCTTTGAAAACTTCTATTACTTCCTTTCAAAATGAACTATATACTATGAACTAATACGAAGCTAGTGGTGCAGTAGATAGAAATCTCAGTTTTGGAGTGCAGAAAACTTGAGTTCAAATGTGATCTAAAACACTTACTAGCTGTGTGACCTTGGGCAAGTCACTTAACCTCCATGTGCTTAAGTTTCTGCAACTTTTTTTAAAAGGGTATTATAATAACAGCACCAACCTCACAAGGTTGTTGGGAGGATCAAATGAAATAATATTTGTAAAAAATGCTTAGGGCCTATATAAATGCTAATTCTCTTTCCCTTCCGTATTCACATGCAGTCCTCCCTCATCTTGGCTTCTCAGTTTTCATTCAGTTTGTTTGGAGAGGAGGGGGTAGGGGATGTGGCACATGCACATCCAGGAGCACAAGCACACTCCAATGCATTCTGGGTCTTAATGAAGGGATTTAGAATCTGAGAGCCCCCCTGAACTCTCCTTTAATCTTCCCACAGGATCTGGCCTTTGCCTGAGGCCATAAGCCTTTCATTTTCCCTTGGCTCAAATCTAAAACAAGCCTAGCCTTCCAGGAGCTTCCCACCCTTGATCCCATTCTCTAGGTTCCAGGAGTCTGACTTCTAGTCACCCCAGTCCCATCAAGAATCTCCTTAGACTGGGGAGGTGGAGCCAAGATGGCAGCTGGAAAGCAGGGACTAGCGTGAGCTCCCCACCGAGGCCCTCCAAAAACCTATAAAAAATGGCTCTGAACCAATTCTAGAAATGCAGAACATACAAAACAGCAGAGAGAAGCAGGGCTCCAGCCCAGGACAGCCTGGATGGTCTCTGGGTGAGGTCTATCCTGCACGGAGCTGGGAGCGGAGCAAAGCCCAGCGTGGGCGGTGTGGACCAACCAGACCAGGAGCCAGGCGAAACGGGCCCTAGAGCCCTGAACCAGTGAGGTGCAGCAGTTACCAGACTTCTCAACCCACAAACACCAAAGACAGCGGAGAAGGTTAGTGGGAAAAGCTGCGGGAGTGGAAGGAGTTCATGGTTTGGCTACCCCACCTCCAGGGGCAGCAGAGGTGGGGCAGCTACAGAACTACAGCTGCAGTTGCTTCTGGCCCCAGGCCCACCTGGTGGCAGGAATTAAGTGGCAGATCAGAGCAGGAGTGAAGAGCCTGCTGAAGATCTAAGTCCAGTCCGGATTGGGGGTTCTTGGGAAAGGAGGAGTGCTGGTGTGGCAGAACTGGCACATCCCCCCAAGCTTGGAACATAGTTCTCTTAACTCTACAAGCAGTCATACCCCGTTGAAAAACTCAAGGGTCAAGTTAGTTCTTTGGTGACAAAGAAGACCAAAACATCCAGCCAGAAAAAGTCAACAAAGTCAAAGAGCCTACAACAAAAGCCTCCAAGAAAAACATAAACTGGTCTCAGGCCATGGAAGAGCTCAAAAAGGAGTTGGAAAAGCAAGTTAGAGAAGTAGAGGAAAAATTGGGAAGAGAAATGAGGATACGAGTCATATTGGATATTAAACTGTACTATAAAGCAGCAGTCATCAAAACTACCTGGTACTGGCAGCTGGCACAAACAGAGTCGCGGATCAGTGGAAAAGAATAGGTACACAAGACACAGTAGTCAATGACTACAGCAATCTACTCTTTGATAAACCCAAAGAATCCAGCTTATGGGCTAAGAGGTCACTATTTCACAAAAACTGCTGGGAAAATTGGAAAATGGTAGGGCAGAAACTGGGCATAGACCAGTATCTTACACCATATACCAAAACAAAGTCAAAATGGGTTCATGATTTAGGAATAAAGGCTGATGCTATAAGCAATTTTGGAGAGCAAGGAATAGTTTACCTATCAGATTTATGGAAAAGCAAAGAATACATGACACAACAAGAGATAGAGAGCATTACAAAATGCAAAATAGATCATTTTGATTATGTTAAATTGAAAAGTTTTTGTATAAAAAAAGCCAATGCAACAAAGATTAGGAGGGAAGCAGAAAATGGGGAGAAAATCTTTACAACTAGTGTCTCTGATAAAGGCCTCATCTCTAAAATATACAGGGAACTGAGCCAAATTTATAGGAATAGAAGTCATTCCCCAATTGAGAAGTGGTCAAAGGATAGGAACAGGCAGTTTTCAGAGGAAGAAATTAAAGATATCTATAGGCACAGGCATATGAAAAAAGGCTCTAAATCACTACTGATTAGAGAAATACAAATCAAAGCAACTCAGGTACCACATCTCTCCTGTCAGATTGGCTAAAAAAATGTTCATGCCCTTTGACCCAACAATACCACTTCTAGGGTTGTATCCCAAAGAGATCACGCAAACGGGAAAAGGACCCATATGTACAAAAATATTTATAACGGCTCTTTTGTAGTAGCACAGAATTGGAAATCAAGGGGATGCCCATCAATTGGGGAATGGCTGAACAAGTTGTGGTATATGAATGTAATGGAATACTACTGTGCTATAAGAAATGGGGATGATACGGACTTCATAATAACCTGGAAAAACCTACACGATATCATGCTGAGCGAGCAGAGCAGAACCAGGAAAACATTATACATAACCACATATATATATGTGTATATATATATATATATATATATGGATTCTCTGATGACTAACCCTGATAGACTTCCCTCTTCTCAGCAATACAAGGTTCAAAGACAGCTCCAAAGGACTCATGATGGAGAGAGCTATCTACATCCAGAGAAAGAACTATGGATTCTGAATGCTGATTGAGGCGCCCTTTATGCTTGCCTTTTTTTTCCCTTTGTGTTTTTTTTCCTCTTTTGTTTTGTTTTTGTTTTGGTTTTGGTTTTGTTTCTTCTTTCTCATGATTCAATCCATTGGTCATAATTCTTCTTTACAACTTGACTACTGTGTAAATAACTTCAATGCGAAGTTATGTGTAGAAGATATATGGGATTCCATGCTGTCTTGGGATGGGGGTGGAGGGGGGGGGAGAAAATCTGGAACTCAAAATTATGTGGAACTGAGTGTTGTAAACTGAAAATAAAAAAATCTCAAAAAAAAAAAAAAAGAAGATCCATCTTGCCTCCATGAAGGTGCTTAGAGATTCAATCTTAGCTCACTGGCATTAGCGCCACAAACGCTCAGGCTCCCTAAGAGTCTAGCAAATCCTTAATAAACTTTGTTTTTCTTTGGCTGAGAAAGCTTGAGTCGAATTCATTCAGCAAGACTCGGCGTGTCAGTATTTTGGGGTCTTAAGCACCCTTAAAAACCTATGGCTCCCTAACCTCTTCATTTCTATCTCATCTAGGGTAAACTGCCCTCCAATCAACTGCCTCCAGTAACAGGGATCACAGGCATACATCACCAGCCCATTTGTTGTTCAGTCATTTCAGTCATGTCCAAGTCTTCATTATCCCATTTGGGGTTTTTTGACCAATACACTGGAGTTCCTTTTCTGCAGGGTTAAGTGACGTGCCCAGGGTCACATGGTAGTACATATCTTAGGCCAGACTTGAACTCAGAAAGAGGAGTAGCCCTGACTTCTCACCCAGCACTCTATCCATTTTGCCACCTAGCTGCCCACCAGCCCAGTACTACCCCTCAATTTTTTATGGACTCCCTCCATACCAGTCACCTTCCACGAAAATCCGTTCCTTCTTTGAAGGCACAACTCAAGTGCCATTTTCCTTCAAAAAACTTTCCGTTACCATTTTTTCCAACCCCAATCAGCTAAAACTTCTCTCTCATTCCTTAAGTGTTTCATAGAGCTTTACCTGAAACTTTCCAATTGCATTAGTTTTCTTCGGATTTTGTATACACAAAAGTGAAAATGTTTTCCCCCTACATACATACCAAACTATTAGCTCTCTAAAAACAGGGTCCATGTAACAGTCATCTTTGTATTACTAGCACTTGCATAGTCAGCACTTAATAAAATTGTTGAGTGTACTAGTATCTATCTAAAAATCAAATAGCAGTACATTTCATATGTTCATGACAACAGAAACACACCACTCAAACACATCCCCACCATAGTTTTCACTACAGCATTAAATCCACAGGTTATTTTTTTTTCTTCAATAATTTTTCTTCTAGTTTCATACTGATTTGACCATACTGTACAGGAATTTGGAACTATGCCCAAAGGGCTATAAAACCATGCATATCCTTTAAGCAATACCACTAATAGGTATGTATCACAAAGACATAAACAAAAATGAAAAGAACTTACATGTACAAAAATATTTATAGCAGCTTTTAGTGGTTGCAAAGAATTGCAAATTGAGGCGATTGGGAATTGGAGAATGGCTGAATAAGTTTTTGTCTATAATGGTTATGGGATACTATAGTGCTATAACAAATGATGAGCAAGATACTCTCAGAAAAACCTGGAAAGACACGAGGTGACTCAAAGTGAAATAAGCAGAACCAGGAGAACATTGTACAAAATAACAGCAATAATGTATGATGAATGACTAAGCTGTTCTCAGCAATACATTAATCCAAGACTATTCCAAAGGACTTATGAGGGAAAATGTTATCCACCTCCGGAGAGATGGAACCTGAATGCAGATTGAAGCATATTTTTTCTTCACTTTTCTTTTTAGTCTGTTATCTTTCACCAACACGACTAACATGGAAATGTTTTCCATGAATACACATGTATAACCTATATCACATTGCTTGCCTTCTAAATGAGCTGGGAAGAGGAAGAAGGGAGAGAGAGAATTTTGAACTGATAATTTTAAAAACAAATATTAAAAATTGTTTTTGGATGTAATTGGGGAAAAAATAAAATGTTAAATCATTAAAAATAATTTTATTTCTTTTTGATTATTGGAAGAAAATATCTTCAAGGAAAATAATCTGTAGACAAGGTAGATCACTTATAAGTGATAAGAATGATGGATATGATCATTATTAGAAAATGAATTTTTTACATTTAGGTAATGTAACACTTGTGATAGCTTTATAGATTCATTTTTGAAAACTTTATCCTCTTTATTTACCTCACAAAGCAACGATATTCTCAACATGAAAATTAAAGGGTGGTTTTGATGTGGCAATAAGGGCAACTTTGTTAGTATTTGAAAAGCAATCCAACAAACGAAAATTCACCAATTATTCTAAGACTCTCAAGTTCAGGGGAAAGTATCTTAACCCATTCCATGAACACCTTAAGAAAAAGCAGTGGAATCTAGATCTTATGTATTATCTAATCCAATCAAGCTCACTACACAGAGAGAAAAGATCTATGAAAGTGACACGTACAAGTTCACATAATACTAAGTAGAAGAGAGGGAATCATCTTTGCACTACACCACTCTTCTTTCTTGTATACTACCAAAGGCAAGTGTAATGGCAATTTAAATTTAAAGATCTTTCCCACCCATTAACAGGCTCATGTGACCTGCTTATGTCACAGGAAGCCTAAGAGACATGTGGTGGAAGAAGCTTGCTGAAGGAGAGGAACTGGAAGGGTGGAGCAGGAAATTCTCATAGTAGTTAGAACTGAGGGAGAGAGCAACATGTCCTAGCTGTGCTGTAAGTGTGTTTTTTTGTGCCAAGGCTGCAGCAGGAGGCAGGGAGGTTATGGAATAGAATATTTCTCTGCTGTGATAATGTGTATTAATTTTTTTTCTGCTATGACAGATTGGGCTTATTGGTTTTGGGATCTGGTTCTCTGGTATCTGAATAAATGGTTTACTTCAATCTTCTATATGGAGAGTCACTTATATTTTGCAATACAAAACTACACACACATATTGACAATTATCGTCTATATTGTAATTATTGCCCTGCTAATATAGCAAGGCAAAGTTAGAAAGAACATAGAGGAAAGAAAGGAACAGGTAAAGGTTAATTTGGCTCCACTCTGCTTCCTCCAGAAACTGGTACAAATGACATGTAGTACAGCAAGGATGGTGATAGAAAACTATCTTCTCCCCACCCCAAAAGAGTTAATGGACGTGAGGACAGCTTTAGGCCAAATAACAGGATCTTGCCCCAACAGCCCTAGAATGGAAGAAAACCACAAAAGAGAGAAGAAGTGCAGGACAGCAAGGAATAATATTTTCCTGCTTCTAAAATCATTTCTACATCTTTGTAAACTTGAGTGAGCATTAAAAATGACCTCCTTTTCATAAACCCAACAAATCAACTACTTAGCTAACCAATGAGACATATTTTTAAGTACTGATAATCAAATTTGGTTTACTTATTCTAAAAAGCCACTAAGCTAGAGTTATATAGAAAGTGATATAATGCTGAAATTAAGTTTCTTTAAAACTCCAGTATTGTTTTTCAAATAAATGTTATGGTTCAACTAAAAATTACCATCAGGTGATTACAGCATGACGTAAAGAAGCCAAAGCTATAACTTTAAACCCTGTACGGATCAATAAAGTTCCCAGAGCAACAATGTTCAACAACCACAGGCTGCATCCCTAGCTTCAGTGAGTTATCTTACAAATACATACTATTAGTCAGGTACTAGGTACAAATTTTAGATCTGTCAATATAATCGTCACAACTAGAAAAAAAATTCAAAAGGACCTGTGCCACTGCCAGTATCAGGCATGTGACCTTATTATAAAAAAAAAACAATTATCTTGAAGGTATAGGCAGTAATATGATTAAAAAATTTTTAATTACTAAAAAAATTCTAAAATTTGAATCAATGGTTTACAGCCTACGAATTATATAAGAGGCTCACTTCAAAAAGACATTCTGAAGTTTGAAAATAAAAGCATCACACATAATTTCAGAGATAGAGATCTTCAATGGTCATCTATTCCACACTTTACCTGAAAAAGCATCCTTTCTACAACATGTCCCAGAAAATCAATCCAGTGAGTTATACAACATCACCAGCTTTTCGAGAACTACATATGTAGTACGACATCTATGGCTTTATCTAGGGCACTGATTAAAATATTAAAATACATAAGGTTAAGCACAGATACGTGGTACATCCGCTAGACACCTCCTTGCAAAGCTGACATCAAATTACTGATCCTGACATTGAACAAATTCAAATTATTATTAACTACATTATCTTCTAGTCCACATTGTTACATCTTTACCATATGCTTTGATAAAATTTAGGTGAATTGCATGTCAGTTCATATACAGTACAATGGACAACTCAAAAGCCTAAAATCTACCTTGGTCAATTACAAAATAAGCACATATTTCATAATTTCCAGGTTAAAAACAAGCCACAAGGTGTCCTGAGCTCTCAAGAGCATCCTGGCAAGAGTCTTACAATTGTCTTTATAGATTCCTTGTCCTCATAGATTCTTGCCCAAAGGATACCCAGTTGGGTCCCAAGTAAATCTACCTAGGGGCAAATTTAACTCAAAACCCATTCTTTTTTTTTTTTTTGAGAGTAGAAGGCAGCGCAACTGGGGTTAAGTGACTTGCCCAAGGTCACACAGCTAGGACATGTGTCAACTGTCTGAGGCTGGATTTGAACTCATGTCCTCCTGACTCCAGGGCTGGTGCTCTACTTACTGCACCACCTAGCTGCCCCTCAAACCCCAATCTGCTCCACAACATGGTTACCAGTGTGGGAGGGTGGGAATATATTCAACCCACCCCAATTACTGAACCACAACAATATATCTACAAAATTCCCAAAATCAGCTAGTTTAGCAATCTTATCAAAAAAAGGAAATAAGGAAGATAGTGGCTGAAAAGCAGGGACTCGCTTAAGCTCTCCCCTTACCTGTAAAAAATGGATCTGAACAAATTCTAGAGCTGCAGAATCCACAAAATAGCATAGGGAAGCAGGGCTCCAACCCAGGACAGCCTGGATGGTCAATGGGAAGGGTCTATAGCACAGAGCTGGGAGCGGAACAGTGCACAGCCCAGTGTGGGCCGCGCCAGGACCAACCAGACAGGGAGCTGGCAGAACAGGCCACAGGGCCCTGAATCATTGAGCTGTGGCAGTTACCAGGCTTCTCAACCCACAAATGCCAAAAACAACAGAGCAGGTTAGTGGGAAAAAACTGCTGTTTATTGTTGTTTCATGGCCTGAGGGCATGCTTTGGGTTCAGAAGGGAGGCTACAGTGAAGTTGTCTACACAGCACAGGCAAGTGCTACTGGAAACATCTCAGATTCATTACACATTTGATTTTTAATTGATTTTTTGTACATTCGAAAACCTTTTACTGTGGCCAAATGTGAGTCACAACCCACAGTTTAAGAAGCCCTGCTGTAGATGCTGCTGTTTACAGATGATATGGATTTTCATCAAGCCCAAAGTCAGTATAGAAAAAAGAACTATAATTATGTAAAAGAGTTTGGTCTGTCCATCCACACAAGAAAGGTCAAATGGATAGATCAATCAGCCAACAAACATTCACTAGTCACTCACTAAGCACAAGGCGCTAGGCTAAATCTTCGAAATACAAAGAAAGACTTTTCTCACAAAAAGCTTACATTTTAACGGAGGAGACAACATACAGAGGAGATAACTACATATATACAAAGTAGACGGATAATAATCTGAAAGCATAAAGTATTAGTAGATGGAGTGAAGGGGTGCATGGGGAGCTTGAGGTGGAGGCTGAGTTGAGGGGAGCAAAAAGCGAGAAAAGCCTCCAGTAGAAACTGAAATCTTAAGTGAATCTTGAAAGAAGCCCGGGAAACTGAAAGGTAGAATGTGGGGAGAACATTTGAGGCCTGGAGGATAGATGGCCAAAGCAAACGCATGTAAGATAGGAGATGGAATGCCAGGTTCCAGGAAAAGTAGGCCAACGTAGCCTGACTGTAGAGTGTGTGGAGAGGAGTTAGTGTAAGAAGACTAAAGAGGTAAGAGAGGAGCTAGTTTATGACAAGATGAAATGCCAGAGGATCTTATATACGATCCTAGAGGTGGATACAATGAGACTCAATGAATGGGGAAAGGGAAATGGGGGGCAGGGGAAGAGTAATGGTGACACACTCAACTGTGTTTCAGAATGCTGACATTGGTAGCTGTGTACACATAGGATGGAATTGGAGGGGGGAGACTTGAGACAGGGAGAGCAGTTAGAGGCTGTTGCAACAGTTTAGGCAAGAGCTGATGAGGGCCTGAACTACTCTAGTGCTTATGTACATGGAAAGAAAAGGATAGGTAAAAGAGATACTGTGAAGACAGAAACAAGATTTTGGTACCAGATTGAATACATGGGACGAATAAGAGTGAGGAAGTGAAGATGGGTTAACAGGTTATGGGCTAGGCACCTGAGAGGATGGTACTACCCTAAGTAATAACAGGAGAATTTTAAAGAAGGGAAGGTTTAAGGCTAAAATATAATATAATGAGTTCTATTAGGGATATGTTGAGTTCAAGATACCTACGAAACATCCCAAAGAATGTCTATTATCTAGCTTCGAACATGTATCTGAATGGCACCCTAAAGAACTTGTCAAACTATATGTAAATCTCAGTACAGATCAATGAGTTGGACCTGGAGTTGAAAAGCAAGAGGAAAGTATGTTGGATTATTCTGGGGAAACTGCAAAGCACTTTAATTCATCCCAAACTTTCCAAAAGCAAAGGCCCATTCATATTTTTCAAACAAATACTTTAGCGATATTGCTGCACAGCAACAAGATCAGGAATACCCTTGCCACCAAAGAACTAAAGATACGCATTTCACCAAGAGTAATGGAACAGAGTACCATGAAGGTGAATAGACTGCGGCATACAGAACAGGAGTAAAGGATGCATTAAGGATTCTTATGACATGCAGAAAAAATGGGACAGTCCAACATGTAAGATTTAGGCATGATAGGTAGCCAGCCAGAATGCTCCCCTGATACGCCTTCAATGGAGGGAAAATAGAGGAAGAGTTCCAGAACACTAAGTAAACCAACCGTGACAGACTTCCAGAAGGATATGGATAGACGGGTTGTGATCTACATCACTCAAGGGTCTCCTGAACCAACCAGATGCATTTGAGTTTGCTGACTCTCCACAGACTTCTACACATACAGGTTGTTTTCCTCAATAGAACAGAAGTTCCTTAAGAATAAGAATTATTTCATTTTTTAAATGATTATACCTTATTAGGTACCTAATCAGTGCTTATTGGATGAGTCTCTTATTTCCAGTATAGCAATCATGTTTCTCATCAGAGAGGGCAGAAACAAAGCCTTTTTTGTTGATAATTATCATTTCACCCAACAAAAGCAACCATCTTATACCCTTCTTTAATACTCCACTTGCTTCTCAAACTAGCAAAAACAAACAAAAAAAAACACTCAACATCTGTTTTCTGGTCCTTAGCTACCCTCACGAGCTGAAATTCATTCTGAGGTTTAGCATTCCAGATGCTGCTTTTTAGGACTGATTGTGTCATTCTTTTTCTTTCTTTCTTTCTTTTTTTCTTTTTGGAGGAGGGAAGGCAAGGCAATTGGGGTTAAGTGACTTGCCCAAGGTCACATGGCTAGTAATCTGAACTCAGGTCCTCCCGACTTCAGGGCTGGTACTCTACTCACTGCGCCACCTAGCTGCCCCATGTCATTCTTTTAGATTTACCTTATGTTACCTAGAATTGCTTCCATCTTCCGTAGACATCTTTTTTAAAATCAAAGTTGGCTAATGAATCTTTATTTATCCACATTGTTCTTTTCAGACTTCTCCAGTTTTAAATCCTCATTGGAATTTTTGTCCCTGATCACTGAGAGTTCACCATTTCCACACCCCTACCCCAGGACAGTTTTCCATTCCCACCCCCCTCCAGGGAAATTTCACACCCACAAAGAGCTTCAAATTCCCCCCTGAGTTTCCCATATCCCACTTGAGTTTCCCTGTAAAATTTAGTGTACAGCATCCCATCTATCCTTTTTCTGAATTCTGTAGAATTTGCTTTCCCAGAATCTAGGACATGTCAGAATCGGCCCAACTTTCTTCTTTCCTATCACAAACTCTGGTAGGAAGTTGTCAGTCAGTCAATAAATATTTATTAGGCACTTTCTATTGTGCTAAGTGGGGATACAAATACAAATTAAAAGATAGCCTTTGCCCACAAGAAGGCTGCAGTCCAATGGATGAACACAACTCATAAAAGTAAGCTAAAGTGGAAGAGGGTGGGGAGGTACCTGGAGCAGAAGCACGATATAAAATTCCAAAGAAACGCAAATGAAGTCCAGCTAATGGGAAGAGATTTATGGTTGTGTCCCCTCCTTAAATGGAAGTTTTGGAGCTCCTGGCTGCACTCCATAAACAGAGGGGCAGAGGGTAGTGATGAAATGTGAGTACAAAGATGATTGGATCTTGCAGGATGATAATAATGCTCATTGATGAGGTTCCTGAGGCATGACAGAGAAGTTCAAAAGCAGTAAAGCTGGTGGGAAATGAAGAAATAACTGGGAGTCGCTTCCTCCTAATGTTTCTATCCCAGAAACAAATTTTTTCATGATAGTGAGAATGCAATCCAGTATTGAATTTAGGCTGAATGAACATGGGAGGACTTTTGAACAGAAATGATACTACAGGAAGATCAATTAGGAGTCTCTATAAGTAATAAAGACTGAACAAGGATGCTAGTTGTGTAAGTGAACAGAAAATAGATGTGAGAGAAATTTTAGAGAAAAAAATGACAGGATTTGAAAACTGAATGGATGGGAAAAGTGCAGGGAAGGGAAGAGTCAAGTACAGTTTCAAATCTGTGGCCTGCAAAGAAGAAAGAGGTACTCAAAGGATGGCAGGTTTGAGTGGGAAGATGAGTTCCATTTTGGCCATTTAAATTCAGAATTTATATGTAAGGAGTGGAGTTCTGCCCCCTACATACACTTAAATTGACAAGATGCTCTATACCAGGGGTGGGGAACCTGCCACCTCCATGCTGCAGGTTCCCCACCCCTGCTCTGTACCAAGGTTTGCATCCTAAGAAAGAATCCATAGGTTTCATACTGCCAAAAAGGGTCCACGACATTAAAATAAGATCAGAAACCTCTCTTCTCTTCACTTATTCTTTCAAGAATCAATACATTCTTCCTGCCAAGATGGCGACTTAAAGAGAAGGAAGGACACCAGGTTCCCATACGAAGTCAAGTCAGTAAGTTTTTAATCAAGGATGTATCAGGCACTGTGCTAAACACTATGGATGCAAAGAAAGGCAAAAGGAAAAAAAAACAACACACAATCCCTACTCTCAAGGCGTTTTTAATCTAATGGAGATGACATGCAAACAACCAAGATAAAATAGCAGGATATCTACTCTAGCAAAAGCCTGAAGTTCCTACCAAATCAAATAATTATCAAGGAAGCCAACGAGAAACTCTTTCTAGCCCAATTACACAAAAAGTCAGCCAGGACTTTTGTGCCACAGACCCTATAGGGTTCTGGTGAAGTCTATGGAACTCTCTTTCAGAATGTTGTTTAATGTTTACAATACAAAAGAGTCAAACGGATTTGTGTTATACTGATACACAATTATCAAAGTATCTTTAAAAATCAAATTTACAAACTCCATGTTAAAAACATCTAGCCTTCAGGAAAGTATGATAACAAAAATAAGTAGCTTAGAAGAGAAAGGGATAAACCTTACCCATGAAATGCCTGAAAATTAGAATGGACAAAACAGAAATCACTAACTCCAAGAGACAGCAAGAAATACCAAATTAAAAGATTGAAAAACTAGGAAAATGTAAAATATCTGATATCCAAAAAAATTAACCAAGAAAACAGATTAAGGAAAGATCATTTAAGAATCATTGAACTTACTAAAAACTGTGATTTTTTTTTTTAAAAAAAAAAGGCCTAGACACTCAATTTAAAGAAATCATGAATGAAAATTGTCTAGATCTATGAGAACCCAAAACAGAAATATACCAATCATCTCTTTAAAAAAACTCCAAAAGAAAAAAGTCCCAGGAATGCTGTAGTCAAATCCTGATCTTCCAGGTCAAAGAAAAACACTAGAAAGCATACTCCACCCTCCCACCCCACCCCCCCACTCCCTGCCAAAAAAAAAGCAGTTCAAGTACCAAAGAACTAATACAGTCAAGATCACAAAATACTTGGCAGCGTCTACTAAAAACCAGAAATCTTGAAATAAAATGTTCCAAAAGGCAAAACATATAAGCTTAAAATCAAGAATTATTTACTTGCAAAGTGAAATATAATACTACAGCGGGGGAAACAAATATATTACAACCTAACAAGAAGCTGATAAGAGATTCACATTTCTGGATAAAGCCACTAGGTAGGTTCATTTTACATGACTTTTTTTGCCTTCTTCCCTCTCCCCACCCAACACCAATCCCCAGCTCCACAGCTGCAAGAAAGAGGAATTAACAATAGTAATGCCCCAAAAAAGCCACTGTCATCTTTTTTAAAACAAAAGGGATCATAAAGTTCAAAGAAAGCCCAGATAATCACAACAATGAAAGAAATGTGTGAAAATCAGAATTCTTTTTAAGCAAGCAGTACAAGATGGAGAGTCAATATTTCATAGAAAATGTTTTGGTGTGATGGTGCCGCAATTGGAATCACACAAAAAACCTAGCAGGAGAGATATTAAAGAACCATAGGTCTTAGAATACTACATATTGAAGAGCAAAAGAACTAGGGCTCTGGTCAAAAATATCATACCCCACAAAGTTAAGCATAATCACGAATGAAAAAAAAAATGGACATTTGATCACCTGTCAGACTTTCAAGACATTGTTAAAAAAAAAAAAAAACCTGAACTAAATAGAAGATTTGACGTGCAAGAGCCATAAGAAATATAAGGTATATACCAAAGACTGATTATAAGAGATTTAATAAAGATAGGCCATTTACTTTTCATATATGTAAAATGTAAAACGTATATCTAAGATTCTTTTTAATAACTGGGTAGCTCATAAGAAAGCTCCTAAGAAAGATTGGGGAAAACCTGGTATGAATTTAAAAAGTAAAACCTTTTAGGAACAGCTAAAAAGAGTAATTATTTTATACAAATAAGGTGCAAGAGGAAGAATCCACACAGAGGAATGAGATGGGGGAGGAAGGCTGGTAGTTCTGGTAACCTACTTTCATCGGGAATAGGTTTAAGAAGGAACAATACATATATATTTAGAAGAGTATACAAGTCTTCTAAATTCAGAAGAAAAAAATGGTAGGGATATAGAGAGGGGGGAGAGGACAAGGGAGGGATCTCTAGAGGGGAGGATGAGGGAATAGATAAAAGGGGGGTATATAAGGGTGTTTAAATTTATGGGAATGGGAGGATGGGCAGGGATCCTTGGAGGGAGGACTTGGAGGGGATTACCTCCCTTGGAGGGATTACCTACTCCCACTAAGGCAACAGGTAGAAGTAAAGTAGAGGAGGCAGGAGGGATAGGAAACAAGAGACATACACAATCAGAAGTAGAATTTGTTTGGGAAAGTATATGTCTATATATGTATCTATCTATAAATATGTATATATGTATATGTGTATATATATGTATCTATGGCTATAGCGAAAC
This sequence comes from Trichosurus vulpecula, assembly GCF_011100635.1. Taxonomy (NCBI): domain Eukaryota; kingdom Metazoa; phylum Chordata; class Mammalia; order Diprotodontia; family Phalangeridae; genus Trichosurus; species Trichosurus vulpecula. The sequence goes on along the minus strand of NC_050581.1, from coordinate 86,927,896 downwards.
ATATCCAAACTTAATTGTAGCCTGGTGGGTGGGGAAGGAACAAAGTAAAAAGGTGCACAGCAGAGAACGAAAGAAAATTTACAAGGAAGCAAGAAAAGATGGACAGTTCTCAACACATGTATTATTTATCATAAAGGCTTTCTTGAAATGAAAATTGTTATATATTTTGAATCCTCTCTTACAGTCTGCTATGCACATGTTTTTTTTTTCCTTTTTTACTTTATATTTAAGTTCCAATATTTAAGTATATGATACATTTTTGTTTCTTTTCTCTATTCTGCATTCAGGTTCTGGCATCTCACTCTAAAATAAAATTTTTTTAAAAATGTTTTTGTTTTCTGCTGTGTATATAGAAATGCTTTTTTGGTGCTTAAATTGAGAATTTTATAAAAAATAATCTAACCATAAATGCGATATATAAACAAATCTGTTTATACTGTGACTAGTGTCCTTTTGCTTGGTGAAGAAGAGAAAAGGAGTACTGACACTAAGTGAGCAAAACTAACCATGATTATGGGAGTTTTAAACACCAAAGGCTATTCCCAAATCCAAAACGGTCCAGCCTAGCTGCTGAATATTTTCATTAGGAAGTTGGGGATTCCAGCTCAAACCAAACCACTGACAAGGACTTCTTGGGGAAAGGAAAGAGTTCCTTTTTTCTCTTCCCCATTACCAGCTCCTTCCACCACCAACCCCACCTCCATCAAAAAAACAAAACAAAAAAAAAAAAAAAAACCATGTTATTGGATTGGAACCAGACAGGTAACGTCTGTGAATGATTCACATAACTCACCAGTAAGAACCAATCTTAGCATGCTCCCTCCATTACATATACAAACCAGAATTTTTTTTTGGAAGTGGGGGAGGGAGGAGAGACAGGAGAGGGAAAGTTAAGTGTAACCTATAATCGGATCAATATGAAATTCATGTTTTATCTTCTATACATCCTAAATCTTTCTACCTTACCTTGAATAACTTTTAACATTACAGTATCTATCGAAATGAAATAAATTCCAGAAAGTTTTATTACTAAATATTAATTCATTTCACTTTATGCCAGGCCAGGTTAACTATAATTTTCAACCTTCAGATCTCATTTTTTTCATTATACATGTTTTCTAAAAATACTCAATTCAAACAAGCATTCATTATTCTCCTACCACATGCAAAGCACAATAACAGGGGCCAGAGGTGAAAAGAATAAGCACCTCCCTAACATGTAACAACAGTAATAACGATAACAATTAACATTTATTTAGTGTTGGCATTGCTCTAAGTGCTTTACAGGTGTCTTCCATGTGACCCTCAAAACAATCTTGGGAGGAAGACGCCATTATTATTTTACAAATAAGGAAAATGAGATCTGGAGTTAAATGGCCTGCCAAGGGACACGATGCTAGTAAGTGTTTGAGGCCAAATTGGAACTCAGGCGTGCCTTTTTGACCATAGGCCGGGTGGACTCCCACCATGCCACCACAAGAAACTACAAAGTCTCCAGTGATTAGGCAATGGCGGAGTGAAGTGTAGTATGTGAATGTCATGAATTACTGCGCTAGAAGAAACTGAATATGAAGAATTCACAGAAACACTGATCCTGCGCAAAATAAGCAGAAATGAGAAAACAACACACACAAAGAAATACAATTACATGAAGTAAAACAGCACTAACAGACAAGACGGCTTAGATCAATGAAATGCTGAATCTTGACTACAGAAGACTTCACATAAAACACGCCTCCTCTCATCAGAAAGGGGATGCTTCATAGGTGCAGAATAAGGCCTATTATCAGACGTGTTCAACGGTCTAATACTGCTTAATTGTACTTCCTTGGAACAAGAATCAATATAGAGCAAAAAAAAAAGAATTAACTGAACTTTTTTAACCACACCTGCCCCTACGTCATATGTTTTCATCCCTCCTATATAAATCCCTGCAAAATACAACACTTTAACAACTGCAATATAGAATAACGACAACTATAATAATAACAACAGCTAGCATTTGTACAGCACACGCTAAGCACTCCACAATTGTCTCAACTGATTTTCACACAACCTGGGAGGTGGGTGCTATTATTTTTTTTTTCATATTTTACAGCTGAGGAAGCTGAAGCAACAAGAGGCTAAGTGACTTGCAAAGTTCACACAGCTAGCGTCTGAGACCAGGTTTGAATTTGAGACTTCCTGACTCTAAGCCCAGTGTTCTATCCACTGTGCCACCAGCAGCCTCTATTTTGCCAAAAGGGTGAGATAATGCTATGTATAATACCAAAGATAGGAATAATGTGCTGGCTTTCCTGAAAGGGAAGGCTCACATATTCAGAAATGAATGTGATATAAAAGTAAAAAACTAATAAAATTTGGTAAAAGAAATTTATTGCAGAATTATCCCAGACATTTGCTATCAAAATTTCCACAACACAATCATCCTCTGTTCCAAAGGAACCACCATTCACCTTTGTTTTCTGCTAAAATCTGTTTGTATTTCATAGATCAGGGTTCTTAAACTTTTTCCACTGGCAATCTCTTTTCCCAGACCTCTTTTTACACATTTCAGCAGTTCATTGCTTTGCATGGCCTGAGGGGATGTGCTGTACAAAGTGGGAATGCTTGGCGTTCATAGGCAAATGCTGCCAGAAACACCTCGGATTCATTATGCATTTGATTTTTAATTAATTTTTGGTCATTGTGCATTCAGAAATCTTTTACTGTGGCCATATTGGGTCGCAACCTATGTTTAAGATGTGTTGTATAACAGACTATGTAATGTTTAATAAAGCAAAGGACAGTGGTAGTCAATAGCAAAACATAAAGATTTACATGAAGATACAGATTATAGCCTACTAACAGTAACCTGTCAATATAAACTGCACCTACTCTTTGGGATCAGATCCTTACTAATGTTCAATATGAACTACACAGTCACTGGACTCAGCTGAGGAATAAGAAAAATAGAACAGAATATCCTTGGTACTATTTCCACTGAAATAAACCTGACGTGCCCTTTACCTATGTAAGAGTTTTTCCTGGATAGGAACAGATGGATGAAAAGATGGAACACCTCCTGTTACCAGTGAAAATTATTTTGCTTTCAGCACAGATTTCCCAACTGTTCTGAGGACCATATGGTAGTTAAGAAGAACACTGAGTGGACTGTAGAGAAATATGGCTTATGATTTAAATGCTAACTTCATTGAAATGTCTAATGAATTGCTACTTTATTAAATATAGTACAGCATTTTGTGCTTTGTATAGCAATTCCAATGGCTAAGGAAATAGGTCTAAACCCTAAATACATAAAAGAACATAGCAAAATTGAATTAGATGAAAGTGTTAAGAAAATATTTTTCACAACTCAGTTTTATAACATAAGAGGATTTCAAACTAAACTAAGAAACAATTTAAAAAGAAATCCAGAATATCAAACACTGTGACTTCCTAGAATCACAGAAACTTCATAGTTATAAGATACCTCAGTGGATATCTACTGTGACCCACTGCTGGAAAAACCCCATAGAAGAACCCACTGTCCTCTGAGAATGGCACTAATTAGATAGCATGAATTAAAACTTTTTTTTTCCTGGACACCAAGACTTAATTTATGCCTTTGACATTCTACCCACAGTTCCTCACTTTTTTCCCTGGGACCAAGCAAAATAAGACTAATCCTTCCAAGACAGCCTTTCAAATACTTAAAGCTGTCACAGTCCCACTAATGCTCTCTTCTGCAGGGTAAAGGTAAATACTTCAGTTCCTTCAACTAATCCTCGCATGAAACCAGGCCCAATGAGATGGCTCCAGGGACTGCCAGGGTATTCTTACTCTGTCCCCACATTCCCATACTCTGGGTATCCTTTTTCTCCTGATAGAATCATTTCTCTTTAGATTTTCATTACTGAAACCTTAGCCTTCCTACACCGACTCCCCCAATAAAATTTTTGCACATAATATCCTAATTATCTTTCCTCTTAACTCTTTAACATCTGTTCTCAGAAAATGTAGGACACTCATTAGAGTATTCAAAATTTCTTTCTCCTCTATCAGAGTATCTAAGATAAGGTGGCCACTTTTTCCTTAAAGTTTTCAGTATTTTCACCAAAGCAACCACTTCTTTCTCACTGGTAAGAACCAGATCCAAAACAGAATTTTTTTATTTTGCCTCTTCCACCTTTTTAAAAATAACAAAAAATAACAACAACAACAATAATAAAGGCTAGAACTTATATGCACTTTAAGGTTTGCAAAGTACATTATCACATTTCGTCTCACAACAACGCTGCAAGGTAGGTTCTTGATGAATCTACCACTAATTCAGGTTCAGAAATTTTTAGGTGATCTGCTTTCATCAGAGACAGAGCATTCGAGCAGACATCCAGAGTTGGATGTAATAAGTCTTGTAACTGTGTAATAAAACTCTCAGGTTTTTTTCCTTAACCACCTTCTAAGACTAACTATTAATCGCTAAGTTGCTTCAAGGTCAAAATAGCACTTGACAATTTATAACACGGCCTGAATTATCTACTCTACAACAAAGCCCTAACATACTAGCCAGATCCTGTACCTGGTCTAAATAATCAATCACGTGAAATGGTTCCCCATGTATTTAAATTCTTATTATTTGAAGCTATAATTATACAAAATATGGTAACTGATTCCTGTCCAGTGGAAATGCTGTAGAAATTCAAATCATGCAGCCAATTCAGAAGGATTCATTATTTACAACCAAATTCTAGATTACAAAAGTAAAGGAATGAGCAAAGTTTCTCTACGAGAGAAATTTAGTGCTTCTAATCGCATTTTAAATATTCTAAATTTAGTTTTTAATGGAATTCAGAGTAACATGTACTTGGATCCTTCCTAATAAAAAACAGAATAAACAGTGCCTGTTCTCACATATATATTCTTTTTTTTAATTTAATTTTATTTTATTTTTTAATTTATTTAACATATTTCGTTTTCAGCATTGATTTTCACAAGAGTTTGAATTACAAATTTCTCCCCATTTCTACCCTCCCCCCCACTCCAAGATGGCGTATATTCTGGTTGCCCTGTTCCCCAGTCAGCCCTCCCTGCTGTCACCCCACTCCCCTCCCATCCCCTTTTCCCTTCCTTTCTTGTAGGGCAAGATAAATTTTTACACCCCATTGCCTGTGTATCTTATTTTCTAGTTGCATGCAAAAACATTTTTGTTTGTTTTTGAACATCTGTTTTTAAAACTTTGAGTTCCAAATTCTCTCCCCTCTTCCCTTCCCACCCACCCTCCCTAAGAAGTCAAGCAATTCAACATAGGCCACATGTGTATCATTATGTATAACCCTTTCACAATACTCATGTTGTGAAAGACTAACTATATTTTGCTCCTTCCCAACCCATCCCCCTTTATTGAATTTTCTCCCTTGACCCTGTCCCCTTTCCAAAGTGTTTGTTTTTGATTACCTCCACCCCCATCTGCCCTCCCCTCCATCACCCCCCCCCATTTTTTTTTAATCTTCTTCCCTCTTCTTTCCTGTGGGGTAAGATTCCCAATTGGGTACGTATGGTATTCCCTCCTTAGGCCAAATCTGATGAGAGCAATGTTCACTCATTCCCCCCCTCATCTGCCCTCTCCCCTCCTCCCACAGAACTGCTTCCTCTTGCCACCTTTATGGGAGATAATCCATCCCATTCTATCTCTCCTTATCTCCCTCTCTCAGTATGTTCCTATCTCATCCCTTAATCTGATTTTATTTCTTTTAGATATCTTCCCTTCAACTCACCCTGTGTCCGCTCTCTCCCTCTCTCTCTCTCTCTATATATATATACACACACATAGATATATACATACATACACATTCACCCATATAGATACATAAACATATATCACATATATATTCTGAAAGAAAGGATAATGATAGTCAAAAGATGCTGTACTAGCAAGTCAGTAAATCTCTTGAGGTTTCATTTTCATCTGTAAAATAAGGGACCCAGATTAGATCATCCCTAAGGTAAATCCAAACTCTGAAGCTATTAGTCTATATAATCAACAAGTACTCAATTACCATTTAACAGGTGCCTACTATGGGTCAAGCACACGGGCTGAGGCAACAACTAAGAGGCACAACGCATAGTGAGAGCAAGGGGTCAAAAATGGCACCTAGAGGTTGTGAGCCTTGGTGACTGGGAGGATAATGGTATCCTTAACAAAGGATTTGGAATGGGGGCAAGATAATGACATCAGTTTTACAAATGTTGAATTTAAGGTGCCTACAGGACATCCAAGTTTGAGAAATCTAATAGGCAGGTGAAGAGAGAGTGAAAGTTGGGAAAGTAGTAAAGGTTAGACAAGTAAATCTGAGGGCCATTTGTATAGAGATTATAACTGAAACCACGGAGGTAATGACATCTTATCAAGTGAAACTGTACAGAGGGAGAAGAGAAGGAGGCCAAGGACAGAGCCTAAGGGGATCCCCAAAGTTAGTAGTTGTGACATGAACAAAGATCCAGAAAAGGAGATAATACAATAATACTACATATAAAGTGTTATTTTAGCTTTCATAACACTGTTCTCTCCAGATTCTTTTACCAAACTGACTATTCCCTGGCTACATTATCACTGAATGACAGAGCCCCAGGGCTCCATCCTGGGTATCTTTCTCTTTTTCCAGGGCTCTTGCTCGAAGATCTCATCAGTTCCCATAGGTCCAGTATACTGACCATGGCTGGTTACTTGCAAATCCGCAATTCCTTCTTCCTGTTTTTTATGTTGACTCAGAACTTGACTTTGCCAATGCAAAATAACATTGGCCAGTTTAGAAATACCAGAAGCTTATTACCAATGAATGGTACTTTTTCAAAGTCCAGGGCTCATTCCCACAAACAGGCACAGGATTATCAAGTACTACCTCCCAAAGGCACTGCCCATGGGCTTTTTTCTTCTATTAGCTCCATGACAAAATCAACTGATTTTATTTCCTATGTGCTTTTCATCCCTACAGTCTCCATTGCAGCCAGTTGTTCTGCTTATTTCTGTTTCAGTGTTCACATGCAGTTTGGGCTGTTGAAAAGGCATTATTTTGGCAGCTCCATTTACAGACAGCATTTGGTTATTTTCTTCCAGATTGAACTCTCCACTTTTTACTCAAAGCCTTTCCTGGCCTGCTTCCACCCTCCTAGCTATTAATGTCCCTCCAAAAACTACTTACTAGTAATTTTGTTATATGTATCCTTATAAAGGGCTATATACATATACACTTAAGTATGTATGTGTACATGCACACACACACATATACACACACATACATGTTACAGTGTTAACTCCTTGAAAGCAGGGACTTCCATTTGTACCTATATATGCCCCCATTTAGGACAATGCCTGACACATAGTAGGCAATAGACACTTAATAAATGCTTGTTGACTTATCTCTCTGCAGATGACTCCCAAATCTCTTTCCTGGGAACCAGTCTCATATTTCTAACACCTTGCTGGTCACCTCCACCTAGATATATCATAAGCATCCCAAACTCCAGAAATAAAAATCATTCTCTTTCCTGCCAACCAGGGATTTGGGGAGCCTGGGGCCACATGTGGGCTTCTAGGTCCTCAAGTGCAGCCCTTTGAATCTAAATTTCACAAAATAAATCCCCTTAATAAAAGGATTTGTTCTGTAAAACTTAGACTCAGTCAAAAAGTCATACCCAAAGATCTAAAAGGCCACATGAGGCCTCAAGGCTGCAGGTTCCCTACCCCTCTACTTCTACAAACTTCTGTATTTCTGCATACGGTATTGCCAACCATCATCTTGGTTTAACCTAGGAAAGATCTTGCAGTCTGCCTTCTCCCCTTAACCCCAAAGCCAATCAGTGGCCAAGTATTATTATTACTATAGAAGGGTAGAGTATTCTATCTCTACAATTCTCTTAACTATCAAAAACAAAACTACACTCAGAGATAGTAGCACACATATAAGCAAGTACAACTTAATTTGCTTAAAACTGGAACTCACTGAATACTCAAGGTAATCTCATTCTCAGTATCCCTGTCCTAACCCCCAACCTCCACAGCAGTCACATGACCACCACCTTAGTTTAGAACCTTATCACCTCTTATCTACACCATTATAAAAGCTCCCTTGCTTCTAGTTTCTTCAATATCCAATCTATCACCCACCAGCCAAAATAACATCCCCATGTCCAGGTCCGCCCCTGACTACCTGAAGCTACAATGACCCACTGCCTCTAACTTTTTAGACTTGTAAAGCCTTCGCCATAAAGCGGGCATATAAAAGCTGGCAAGCAAAGTGGGACTTCTTACTATTTTTTCTTTTGGAGTGCTTCTCAGCACTAAGACAATCAAGTGCCTTTGAGTTTTTAAAAAGTGGACAATTCCTGTTGTACATCTATTTTTAAAGAAAAGCATAATGTCTTTAAAAAATTATTCTGTAAATAGAGATTACCTTTTTGCAGTGTTTTCCCCTCATAAGAAAGAGAATATAATGTTCTGCATGCTGCTGTCATTCTTCTAATCCCATTCAAGTTTGCATGTATAAATGCTCATCTTAAAGTGTATACAATTATTTACCATAAATTGTTTGTCTGCTGTCTATTTGATGAGCACTCCTTAATTTCCAGTTCTTTCCCACTAAGCTACTTATACATATTTATGCATACCTAGGAACTTTTTCTGCTTTCTTTGGTACCTTTGGAATCTAGGTACCATGGTGGTATCAGTGGGGCAAAGAGTATGCACGGTTTAATAAATTTGTGAGCAGTGTTACAAATTGCTTTCAATCTAGCACAGCTATTTTAAAGTTGTCTGTCAGCATTATAGTTTGCATTCAACACAAAAATTATTTCTATTATTTTGACTTGGTTTTGCATCAAACACACTACCAAAAATTCCTATACTTAAAACTCAGTAGGAACAAAGGTTGCTAGGGTGAAAATGAAACAATAAAATTACATAGAAGTGGAAATCGAAGATACCTACTTATCACTGTTAGCCAGTTGCCTGAATTCTTTCACAGTCATTGGTTTTTTCTGGATGTTATACTGGGTAAAGAGTCCAGATTGTCCAGTGACCATCTGCTGAATAGGAGCTGGAATGACCAAATTATCTATGTCATCATAACGTTGTCTTGGCTTCCATTCCTTTGGAGGGATCACCTAAACACAAAAAGTAAGTAATAACTTTAGAATTTCACTTACCAGTAACATTTTGACACAAAAAAATTTTAAATATTTTATAGAACATTTATTATTATATAAAACATTCATCTCGTTCCTAGGATGGGAAGGTGATGAACACAAGACTACAGAAATTAAATTGAACATGATTATAAGTTAGTCATCTTACATGCTTTTCCTTTCTCCTAGTGTAGGGGTTCCAAATCTTTTTGTGTGTTAAGAAATGACATCCTCAGAATAATGTTGTTAAATGCATAAAATAAGGCACATAAGATTACAAAAGAAAACAATTATATTAAATACAGTTATCAAAAATTTTTTTAAAAGACAAGTTCACTGACCCCTGGGCAAAAAACCCTTGCCTAGAGATTCCATCCTTTCTGAACTGTGAAAAGCCAGCTAGGATTAAAGTTATCAAAAATTCCTCTGGAAAGAAAGACCCAGCATTTAGCCAAGGATTAATTTTCCTTTAAACTAATGTGTAAGGAAGTGTTTTTCCACTTCCTCTCCACAAAAAAATGTTACCTATTGTCAACTTAAGTATTCAACTACTCTAACACAGAAAAGCAGTTACTTATATAAATAGCATTTTAGAGTAGTTTTTCAATTTTACTTTCTCAAAATCCAGTAAAATGCTATTTCTTCTCTTTTCCACTTACCCTTCCCATTTATTTGTCTTTGTATTTCATTAAAACTACTGGGTTTCTCAGTTGCAGACTATACTGTCTTGTTCTCCATCTACTTGTGTGTTTACTAACATTAGATTAAGCTTACTAGAAGATTGCCAGAGAAGCAGATTTCTAAAATTTTAAAAGCACATACACAAAAATTTGTTTTTAGTCTTTAGCAATTTCATTTTAAAATGCTAACTAGGCAAAAAAGTACAGGAAAAGCAATATGGCATAAGGCGAAAGGCATTTCACTGAAATCAAAGGGGCTCGGCTTGAACATAAGCTTAACTATTTGCTATGTGACCTTGGAACTTTTCTGTGTCTGCTTCCTCATTTGCAAGAGTAAGGAGGCTGAAACAGAAAATCTCTAAGATCTTTTCAAGATTTAAATTAAATTTATAATTAAATTTAATCTAAGAATCAGGTGCAATGGATAGAAGTTGAAAATGCAAATTTAAGTTAAGTATCAGAAAAATTTTTCCTACAATTAGAGATCTCCAAAAATGGAAGAGGATCTATCAAGAAGTGATTGGATACCTCTCAATGAATGACATTCAAGCAGATATTGGATGACCACTTGCTCAGTATTTTAAAGAAGCAATTCCTTTAAGGCATGAGTTGGGTAGCTGCTAAGATTCTGTCACCTCCAAAATTATTTGATTCTTTATATGAATACATATCCAATTTAAAAGGAAAAACTAGGACCGAATTATCAATATATAACTTCACTTCTCTGAAAATACAAGAATATTACTTCCCCTCCTCATTTTGTAGGGGTGTTAGAATAAAATGAGAGAGAATGAGCGTGTGTGTGTGTGTGTGTGTGTGTGTGTGTGTGTGTACACACTTAGAGAAAGACATACCCTAGTATCAATACTGTATTAGGACATAAAAAGTTTTAAAAGTGACTGGCTTTTTCTTAACTTTTATTCTCCTTATACACTGAATAAAGATTCAGTCTCTATTTGATATATATATACATAACATACAAAATAAGAAATATATGTATATATTATATACAACATGTACACATATACATGTGCACACAGGTATATCATGAAGGCATTTTTTCTACTCAAAGGATAGTATTTCTTATTCTGAATATAATACTACATAATCCTAAAATACATATGAAATTAGATGTACTGAAAGGCTTCTATTTAGGTATGAATACACCCTTGAGTATAATTAACATAAATTTTAGTTTATGTTTTATCTGCATGAATATCTCAATCAATGAGTATTTATTTATTAAATATCTCCTGTGGACCAGGAAGATGTGTTGCACTCACAAGGGGGGAATGTGTTGAAAACTCTCCATCAACAAATGTAAGCAGCTCATCAGTAACTTATCACTTCAGAGTGGCCAAAACACTGAACAGTTAGGTAACTTGCCAACAGTCATGCAGTTTATATACATCATAGGTACCATTTAACCCAGTTCTTCCTTACTCCAAGGCCACTCCTCTAACCACCTTAGCCCCCTATCATGTATATATACCAGATTTTACTTCAGATATAGGGAAATAATGTATATTTTTCCAAAAGGCAAACAAACAAGAGAAACATCTGAGTTCATCTTTATATATGAAAGAGCCATGAATAACTAAGGTGTCAACTGAGATAAAAGAACGAAAAAAAATCAGATTTCACAACAATTCAAACTAACTAAAATCAAAGGTTGCATGTTTTTAAATTTTCACTACTTCTAAGTATTCACATAAAATATTTCCATTAAAAAAAAACAAGACAACGGGGCAGCCAGGTGGCACAGTGAGTAGAGCACTGGCCCTGGAGTCAGGAGGGCCTGAGTTCAAACCCAGCCTCAGACACTCGACACACTTACTAGCTGTGTGACCTTGGGCAAGTCACTTAACCCCAACTGCCCTGCCCTCCCCCCTCCAAAAACAAAATAAAACAAAAAAACAAGACAAAGGAAATAAGACCCACCAAATTCAATGTTTTAAAAAATTCTATCATTAGCTTTGAACTCATTCAATCTGAGTCATGGAAACTAATTCCTCCTAATTTTAAGTTTACCTTCCTAGTAATAAAGTCAAATTGTTTCAGGATCATTATCTAAAATAAAATGAGTATATATATTTCTTGCCATCAATAGTTGTCGATATTAGCAACCTGTATGTACCAGTTTCCTGATAAGCTCCTACCATCACATTTCTTAGCATAGGTGAGGACATGAATACTCCATGAAGGAATATAGTCTGGAATGGCATTACAAGAAAAAAAAAAATCTATAAATGAGCCCTACTGCTCCATCTTAGCAAATAGCAAGCTATTCTCAAAGAGTCAATTTTCTTTTCATAATTCCAAAACAAAAGGTACTATGTATTTTACCCACATGTGATATATTAATATCAAAGAAATAAATCTGCAATCACAAACACACAAAAAACATCAACTACTATAAGCTAATATTGGTTCCCTTAAATTATAATTTCTTTTTATCTACGTGATGGAAAGAAAACAAAGATTCTATGGAGATTACCAGAATATCCATAATGCCAGACCTATTTATAGACTTATGTTCTAAGTACAGTCTGGATCAATATTAACTTTCATTCTGATAAGAGATGTTTCCCATTTGATTCCACAGATATGAAGAAATGGTCTATGAGGACTCTAAGTTCTAAGACATTTTATTCATCTTTTTCTTTTCCAATTTTGTCCTAATCCACCCACCTTCATGAACTAATGCCTGTCACTTTAGTCATATTAGCTTTGAAATTTAAAACTCTAAACACGTGAGAAAATAGAAGGCGATTAAAGGCAAAAAAACACTCAATCTTGTCCCAAATTACTGCTGTTAAGAACATCCAACCTATTAAAGTCTACACGCTAATTTCAGATACTTCCACTAAAAGGTGGCAGTAGCAAAAGGCTTGAAGTGGGTACTGTATTCCCTAAGGCTAGCAAGAAAGAGAAGAGAAAAGGGGCAAGTGAAACAACTTCAGGCATTTTTTTTTTCAATTCTATAAATTTGTTGTTTCAGTGACATCCAGAAGAACGTGAAAAGAAATAAATATTGAGCTTCACTAACTTAAATTTAATAAAAATTTATTTAGTAACATAACACTCACCATTTTCTTTTATATATGAAAAAATTTTAAAAAGCAGTCCACTTTTTTGTTATTTTGAAGAAAACATAGAATTTAACAAAGCCTAAAACTTCCAATATCTACAATAAGTTCCAGTTTTCAAAACATAAATTGGTCTGGTCTCAGGTAGATTTCAACATTCAGGAAAGTAGCTGTAGGCTTCCTTGCCTTTTTCTGTTGGTGCTCTTGTTACACACTATAAGCATTTGCACAGGGATATTCTCCATGCATAGGAAAACTCCTGAGAATTATTGCTGTTAATCGATTCTTCTAACATTACTAAATATAACCCTATCAGATATCACTCTAATCTCAACGGAACACAGTAAAATAATTATTCAAGAAACAAAGAACTGTCTTCATGGAAGGAAAAAAAAAGTTCTTGCTAAGGCCACATTTGAAATCAGGACATCCTCAGTCTAAGCCTAGCACTTTATCCACTGTACCAACTAGCCACCTTTCTCTGTAGCTACACTTTCAATCATCCTCTTTTCTCTCTAGTTTTTATGACACTACTCCTTCTTGGTCCTCTTCCTATCTATCTATCTGACCATTAGATAGGTCTCCAACAGCTAGATCATTATCCAGGTCACTACCAATGACTTTAGGCATCACACAGGGTTCTTTCGAGTATTGTGGGCTTTTTTCTCTTCTCTCTCAATACTATTTTACCTGATGACCTCACTAGCTCCCATGGATATCATTATCAACTGTATCGATGACTTTCAAATCTACTTAATCATCCCTAACCTTTCTGCTGACCTCCAGTCTTGCATCTCCAACTGCCTGTTAAGACATTCTCAATACGAACAGGCATTTTTCAGAGGAAGAAATTAAAGCTATGTATAGTCATATGAAAAAATGCTCTAAATCACCAATGATTAGAGAAATGCGAATCAAAACAACTCTGAGGCACCACATCACACCAATCGGATTGGCTAACATGACAAACAGGAAAATTATAAATGCTGGAGAAGATCTGGGAAAACTGGAACACTAATGCATTGTTGGTAAAGTTGTGAACTGATCCAACCATGCTGAAGAGCAACTTGGAACTGTGCCCAAAAGGCTATAAAACTGTGCATATCGTTTGACTCAGCAATACCATTTCTAGGTCTGTAGCCCAAAGACATCATAAAAATGGGAAAAGGACTCTTTTTGTGGTGACAAAGAACTGGAAATTGAGGGGATGTCCATCAACTGGGGAACAGCTGAACAAGTTGTGGTATGTGATTGTGATGGAATACTATTGTGGTATAAGAAATGATGAGCACGATGCTTTAAGAAAAAAATTGGAAAGACCTACATGACCTGATGCTGAGTGAAAGGAGCAGAACCAGGAAACCATTGTACACAGTAACAGGCACATTGTGCAACGACTGACTTTGATAGACGAAGCTCTACTCAGCAGTCTAAGCATCTAAGACAACTCCAAAAGACTCACGATGGAAAGTGCTGTCCACATCCACAGAAAGAAGACGGAGTCTGAATGCAGATGGAAGCACATCGTCCGCTCGCCTTTTCTTCTGTTGTCTTTATTTCTTCTTAGTTCCCCTCCCGTGAGCTCTAGTTATTCCTCACATTGTGACTAATGTGAAAATACACTTAATGTGAACATACAAGTAGAGCCTAGATCACATCACACACCATCTTGGGGAGTGGGGGAGGGAGGTGGAGAAAATCTAAAACTCAAAAGCTTATGGAAGTGAATATTGAAAACTAAAAATAAATTAATTATTAACAAAGAAGCTACAGTAAACACATCTGATAGACTAACACTGTGGTGCTGTAAGAAATGATTTTTCTTTTGGACCTGGATATTGAAGACATCTGTTTTAGTTAAAAAGACATGTCTGTAACAAGAATTTTTAAAAGTATTCTCAATTGTGGGTTGGAGGAAAGAAAAGAGAGAAGGCAAGTGTTTGTTGTTTATAAAATGAAATTTAAGTTAAAATACCCTAAAAAAAAAAGACATCTCTAATTGGATGTCTTGAAGATATCTTAAACTCAATGTGTCTAAAACTGATCCCATCATTACCCCCACTCACACTCCAAGTCCTCCCGTCTTCCGAACTTCCACGTTAATGTTTAAGATATGATCATCCTCCCAGGAACCATCACTCATAACCTTGATGTCATCCACAACTCTTTACTTTCTTTCACAACCCTTGCCAGCAAACAAACTCTTGCCAAGACCTGTTGATTTGACCTCTATAACATCCCTCACATATGCACCCTTCTTCCTGACACTGAGACCACCACGCTAGTATGCTAGTGCAGGGTCTTACTACCTCACACCTGGACTATTAAAAAAGCCTGCTGGTTTGTGTCCCTGACACAAGGCTATACACCACTCCAGTCCATCCTCCACTCAGCTGCCAAAATGATCTAGCTAAAAGTAAAGGAGACAGACAGACTCACTCTCTCTTTCTCTCTCTCTCTCTCTCTCTCCACCCCTGATAAGACACTTTTCTTAATACTTGAAGTATCAAATATAAAATCTTCTGTTGGCATTCAAAACCTTCCATTATCTACTTTTATATACACATACCTTTCCAGTTTTCTCACACCTTACATGCCCTATGTACTCTTTGATCCAGTGAAACTGGTCTCCTTGCTGTTCCTCAAACAAGACAATCTACCTCCAAACTTTGGATGTTCTCAATGGCTGTGTCCCATATCTAAAATGTTCTCCCTCATCATATTCTCCCGGCTTACCTGGCTTCCTTCAAGTTTCAATTAAAATCTTACCTTCTTCAGGAAGCCTCTCCAAATGCCCCTTAACTCTAGTGCCTTCCTTCTCTTGTTTATTTCCACTTCATCCTGTATATAGCTTGTTTGTACATAGTGGTTTGCATGTTCTCTCTCCCATTAGACCTTGAGCTCACTGACAAAAGGAACTATCTTTTGCCTTCCTTTGTATCCCTAGCACTTGGCACTGTGCCTGGAACATAGCAGGGGCTAAACATTTACTGACAATCACCTCAGTAGATTTTTAAACTACTAAACTAACAAGATACTCTAACCTTGACATCTTTATCAGGTAGGAATATCTCTATTCAATGGACCAATCCCAAAGGCATTAAAATAAGGTAAGCATTGCCATGCCCTGCAAGATTTCCTATTAAATAACATGCCAGGTCAAAAATGAAATAATTAGAGAGTTTGTGTCTAGAGAGAGCAGTCCAGCCAAACTCCTGAAAAGGATTCACTTGGGGGAAAGTAAAAGATTAGACTCAATAGACCACCACCCCTCCAGCCTTAAAATAGGATACTTAATTCACCTTACTTTAGAATATGATGGGCACAAGCAAATAAATAAAGATAATTACAAGCAAGTAGAAAACTCCTAAGAACTTAAAGATATTTCTCAAAATAAGATCAACATATATCTTTATGACTTCAGAGCAAAAGTAAGCACAGGGAAGCGAATAAAAAGGGCTGGAAAATAATGCTTGGGGTCCAAGAAACAAAAGAGGCCAAACGATTATGTTCAGAAACCTCACACCTATATATAAAGAACCCTTTCACTGAAAAGAGTGCTGAAAGCCTCCAGATGCTGGCAGGAACCAAAACATGATAAAAATCAAACTGATTTTTAAGAACTTTTAAGACAGAAAGTGACTGGCTCTAGATGTAGTCTCTTTAGAGTTAGGCATTTATAGTGATTTCGCTGGCTGATCAGAACAAAGGTCAGAATAAACTCCCAAAAAAAATTTGAAAGGATTTAAAAAATGAGAATGTGATCATAGTAGCTCCAATCTTACCTTTTAAACAAACTGTGGACTTCAAAAAAAAAAAAAAGAAAACCACAAAAGTATAACACTATTTGCTAAAGGAATTTAACCAACACAAAACTACTGACATGAGGAGAAGTGGAAGAATCCTGTAAACTACCTCAAGAAGCACCATCACAGGATTTTAGACAGGAAAGAGATTTAGTATCTCTGAGTGGCCTGGCTCTGACTCATCTCAAGGTTCAAGGTGTGACTGATGTACAAATTTCTACTGGAAAGTGAAATTATATGTGAAGTGAGTATCATTACTGTTATCATTGTTTATAGTATACTGAAACTGCATGTTAAACATCCATTTTGGAAGACTCTTGTTCTAAGTAGAAAAAACTTTAGCACTATGCCCGAAGTATTATAATCCTTTTTGGGGGTGTACTGGTATGTTGAGGGAAGACTAGTACCTCTGCTGTGAGGTCTGCCAAGCCCTTTTCGGGGCTGTTTTCCATGCTTGCTGTCCACGCGATTCACTCAACTCTCAAGTGCAGTGACCAAACCTGGATAAACCATTTTGGCTGATAGGCTAAACCAGACTGAAGGTAACCAAGGGGTGTCAAAACCTTCAGTTATCTAAGCGAAGTATCTACCCCAAGCACATTAAGACCTCTCCCAACCAAATAGGCAAATGAGAACAATTTGTTCCAAGGGCCGTGAAGGCAGTTGAAGCAGGTATGGTGGAAAGCTAAGAGCTTGGTCAGACATCTAAGATGTCATGGTCATCCACTGCATTCCAAGTCATAACCAGTTGTCTTGATTTTGTCTTGCCACAGGACTCCGATGACTCTGGAAGAGAAAGTGAGGTCAACGACTTTGCCCAATTCTGCCTCACTTAAATCCAATTTATATGCGAGTCAAAAGACATCATTTGTACCATTTTACCACTTTTACCGACCCCAAAATCCTATGGTGTCAAGCACATTACAAAACATCATACATGAACATATGAGGAACTTTAGTAACAATCCTACACACAGACATTCCAGGCCACAGACTCTTCTCACTGGACTGAAGCAGCATTGGGATTAGACAGACCACTGGGTGGTCTGAGCAGCCTTTCTTAAGGACTGCATTGCCCACCACCTGGTGTGAGGAAGGAGCTAGAAAATGTCCCCTAAAAACCATCTGATTCACCCAACCTTGGCCTGTTTAACACAGCAGGCAAGGATCCCATTCTGCAGCCAAAAAAAGTACAGAAACTTTTGCAAAGGTGATTCCACTCACCATCAGTACATAGAATGTGTGCACATTTATGGACAACACGAAATCTAGTAGACCTAAAAGATGAACAGCTCTTGTTGAAAGAGAACCCAGCAGGTATCACATCCAAAGAGCAGCCCTGAGTGAAACAAAGCTGGCAAATAAAGGCTAATTCTACTAAAGTCAGAGTTGGATAGACATTTTTCTGGAGTGGCCACAGTGAAAGGTAGTACTATGAAGCTGGAATAGGTTTTGCAATCAAAACTCATCTCGTCAACTAGCTTGTATACCTACCAAAAGAAGTGAACGACAGGCTCATGACAATGCAATTGCCACTTGCAGGAAAATACCATACCACCATCACTAGTGCCTAGGCTCCCACCATGACAAACCCTGAATAGGTCAAAGAAAAATTTTAGGAAGACCTGGAGACCCCCATCATCAGTGTGCTGAAAGAGGACAAGCTTATAATTCTGGCTGACTTTAATGCAAGAACAGGCACAGACTACCAGACATGGCAGGGAATCCTTTGGAGGAATGGAGCTGGAAACAGGAACATCAAGAGTCACTTTCTACTGAAAATCTGTGCATGACATGACCTTCTCATCACCAACACTGTCTTCAAATTACCTAAAGGCAATAAAACTCTGTGGATGTACCCTTACAGCAAACATTGGCATTTAATAGACTATGTCCTTGTAAGGAGAAGAGAATGATGAAGGCAATGTGTGGTGCAGAGTACAGAACTGATCACAGACTTATCCTTTCCAAACAAAATCTTCACATTGAACAAAAGCAGTGGGCCCAAGGCAAGATGACCACCGTAATATTTAATATCAACAGATTAGAGTGCTTCTCCAAGTATGAACAGTTCATTGCTAACTTGGAGGGAAAGCTGAGGCAACACATGGTTGACAACAGTGGAGCAGAAAAGGAACGGGCAGCTTTCACAGATTTGGAGTACAATACCACATTTACTCATTTGGGCCAGAACACTCATAAACATCAATACTGGCTTGATATAAATGATGGGGAAATTCAAAAGCTGCTAAACAAAAAATAAGACAATTCCAAAAGTCTCATGATGGAAAATGCTATCCATATCCAGAGAAAGAACCATGGAGTCTGAATGCAGATCAAAGCATACTATCTGCTCTTCTTGTTTTGTTTCATTTGTTTTCCCCTTTCTTGTGGTTCATCCCATTGGTTCTAAATCTTCTTTACAACGGTAGTTCTACTTCTTCTTTACAATATGACTAATGTGAAAATATATTTAATTCGAACGTATATGTAGAGCCTATGTCAGACTGCATGCTGTCTTGGGGAAGGGGGAGGGAAGGGTGGTGCAGAAAATTTAAAACTCAAAAGATTATGGAGGTGAATATTGAAAACCAAAAATAATCTTTAAAAAAAATGACTGCATTTAATTCCATCAAAAATAAAATGTAATCGAAGCTTGGAGAGATGCAGGATTCTTGGCTGAAAAAGAAGGCGCATGAAATTCAATTTTACATTGATAGTAACAATCCAAAGTGCTTTTGTGATGGCCTGAAGACTATTTAGGGCCAGAGATCTATGATGCATCTGAACTGCTCAGTGCTGATGGAGACACATTGATTAGTGATAAGGACATGATCCTGAAGAGTTGGGCTGAATGTTTCCATAGTATTCTAAAAAGACAATCATCAATCAATGCCGAAGTCCCGCCCATTGGTATACCTAAGGTTGAAGTCAACGTCTCTCTAATGAAACTTCCAACTGAAGAAGAGGTTTTAATGTCAAAAGGCTCCTCTCATGTGGCAAAGAGCCTAGTGCTGATTCCATTCCAGCTGAAATTTCGGGGGGGCAGGGGAGGGCACTGAGGAAGGGGAGGAGGGTACTGTCATACAAAAACTGACTGAAACCTTCTAGGTTACATGGCAAGAGGAGGCTAACCTCCAGAGGAATTCAAAGATGCCTCCACTGTCCATCTCTATAAATATAAATAGGTTGTCCTGTAACAATCACAGAAGGGTCTCTCTCTTAGTCACTGCTTGCGAGATTCTTGTGAGAGTGATCCTTAACAAAGTAATTCTTCTCCTGGAAGATGGTCATTTACGTGAGAGCCAAAGTGACTTCAAAAAGGGCCAAGGAATAGTTGAGATATTGTTTGCTGCCTGACAATTTCAGGAGAAATGCCAGGAACTAAACAGAGGTCTGTACACCACATTCATTGATCTGATGAATCTTATGTCAAACTTTGGTAGCCTGTAGAAGTTCATCAGTATTGTACATCACTTTCATGATGACATGCTTGCCCAGGTTCTGGATAATAGACAATGCTTCCACACTTTCTCAGTCACGGCAGAGTGAAGCACGGCTGTGTGCTTGCTTCTACACTTTTTAGCATGATGTTTTCAGCAATGTTGTCAGACACCTTTAACGAGGACAAACGTGGCATCAAGGTCAGCTACCACACTGATAGCAAATTATTTAACTTGAAGGCTACAAGCCAAGACTAAAATGGAAGCAGAACAGGTGCATGATTTTTTCTTGTTTGCAAATGATTGTGCACTCAAAACAGCCTCTGAAGCTGAGATGCAATAAAATATGGGTCAATTCTCCGCTGCTTGTACTAGTTTTGGCCTAACAATTAACACCAAGAAAACACAAGTTCTCCACCAGCCAGCACCACACCATTCATACGTGGAACCATTGGTTATAGCAAATGGAGAAGTTTTAAATACTGTGGACAAGGTCACTCATCTTGGCAATATACTTTCTAGGGATGTACACATTGTTAATGAGGATGACCCATGTATTACCAGAGCTAGCTCAGTGTTTGGGAGGCTTCAAAATAAAGTGTAGGAGTGAAGAGATATTAGACTGCCTACTAAACTGAAAGTCTACAAGGCTGACATCATTCTTGTATGCCTGTGAAACCTGGACAGTATACTAGTACCAAGCCAGGAAACTGAACTGTTTCCACTAGGAAGATTCTGAAGATCATCTGGCATGATACCAAACACTGAGGTCCTTTCTTCTGAGCTAAACTAGCAAGCATTCAAACTCTACTATAAAGAGAAAAACTGATGGGCTGACCACATTATCAGAAAGTCCAATATATATTTACCTAAAAGACAATTTTATGGAGAACTCGCACAAAGAAAGCTCTCACACAGAGGTCAGAAGAAAGGACACAAATACACTCTCAAGGTGTCTCTAAAGAACTTCAGAATTGATGACATGACATGGAAGACACTGGCAAAGGACCTCCCAGCATAGTGTGCCTGCATCAAAGATGGTGCTGTCGCTGCAACATAGTGATGTCATTTTGATCCTCTTCAAGAACAAAGGAAAACAACCAACCAATCCTTTCTTTAAAGCATAAACATGAAAAGTGATAGGGCCTGGACCTGTGATTTCATTAACAGAGGAACTCCCAGAGAAGGAAGCTCCCTTTACCAAAGTAACACCTCCTCTGCAATTTTTGGTCCTAGAGTTGTTGAAAACACTTAGAGGCTTAGTGATTTGATCAAGCTCACGCAGCCAATACATCAGAAGTGGGGCTGAATTCAGGTCTTCAACTGTAAGGCCATCTCTCAATCCAAAACATCCTGCTGTCTGACTCCCATACCACTTATAGAAACGTAGGCTTCATTCCATAGACACCCATGGGGCCCATGAACAGATTTCAGGTTTGTGAACTTGTATCAAAAAAAAAGAGATTTCATCTTCATTTTTCACAAATTTCTAACTGAAAGATAACATTTCCTTCAATTGTGTAGGCAACAAACATTATTCTGAAAAAGAAATTGATAGCATCACCAAATTTTCAAAGTGGTCCACGACACAAAAAGATCTTTTTTAAACCTGTGACACAGGAGATGGCAGAGAGAAGGTAAGATGTTGCTAGAGCTCTCCCCAGTTTCCCTTGGAAACAACATTAAACCAAGCCTCTAAATGGATTCTGGAACAAAGAGAACTCACAAAAAGACACAGTGAAACTATTTTCGATCTTAAAATAACTTAGAAAGACTTCAGGAATGGTCTGTCTCACTTGGGTAAAAGAGGCGCACAGCCCTACACAGATGGTATCTGGGCAATCCATCACTTAAACATCAGCATCTCAAGCCCCTTGGTCCTAGCTCACCACGCCAGCAGCGATTCCTCCAACCCAAGAACAAAAGGCAAATTGTAAGCCCCGGAATCCAGGGTAAAACAGGAGCAACCAGATCAGGCTACCCCCAGCACACTGGAAAAGCCACAAGAACCTGAAACCCTGAGGTGGAAAGTCAGTGACCAGGCCCCGAGCCCCCAGCATAAGAAGCTTGGGCTAGTGCCTCCTGGTGTCCCAAGAAAAGTCAAGAAATAAGCTGGAAAGATGATTAAGAAAACAGAAAAGAGCCCCGACCACAGAAAGCCACCGTGGTGACAGGGAAGATCAAAACACAAACTCAGAAGAGGACATCAAAATGACCACATGTGAAGCCTCAAAGGGCAATATGAATTGGTCTCAAGCCCAAAAAGTCCTCTTGGAAGAGCTCAAAAAGGATCTTAAAAATCAAGTAAGAGGGGGCAGCTAGGTGGCACAGTGAGTAGAGCATTGGACTTAGAGCCAGGAAGACCTGAGTTCAAATCCAGCCTCAGACACTTGACACACTTACTAGCTGTGTGACCTTGGGCAAGTCATTTAACCCCAATTGTCCTTCCTCCCCCCCTCCAAAAAAAAAAATCGAGTAAGCGAGGTAGAAGAAAAAATGGGAAAAGAAATGAAAGATACAGAGGACAATATGAAAAGAGAGTCAACAGCTTAGAAAAGGAAGCAGAAAAATTGACTTAAGAAAACAAATCCTTAAAAAATAAAGTTGGCCAAATGGGGAAAAAATCCACTGAAACAACTCCTTTAGAAGTAGAATTGACCAAAGCTACTGAAGAAAATATAATTCCTTATAAATGAGAATTTGGCAAGCGGAAGCTAATGACTCAAAGGGAAATCAAGGATCAATCAAAATCAAAAGAATGAAAAAACAGACAAAAACATCTCACTGGAAAAACTAATGGGGAAAATAGATAAATAGATCCAGAAGAGATAATTTAAGAATTACTGGACTACTTGAAGGCCATGACCAAAAAAAAAAAAAAAAAAAGAGCCTGGACAGCATTACTTCAAGAAATTATCAAGAAAAACTGCCCCTAGAACCAGTGGGTAAAATAGTCACTGAAAGTCCATCAATCACCTCCTGAAAGAGATCCCAAAATTAAAACTCCAATGAATATTGTAGCCAAATTCCCAAATTATGAGATAAAGAAGAAAATCCTGGAAGTAGTCAGAAAGAAACAATCTAAATATCAAGGAACCACAGCCAGGATTACACAAGACTTAGCAACTTCTAAATTAAAGGATCAATGGGCTTGGAATATGATATTCTAGAAGGCTAAGGAGCTCAGATTACAACCAAGAATCAACTACCCAGCAAAATTAAGCATAATCTTTCAGAGGAAAAGATGGCTATTCAATGAAATAGGGGACCTTCCAACTATCCTGATAGACAGGCCAGAGAGGAACAGAAAATTTATTCTTCAAATACAAGACTCAAGAGAAGCATAAAAAGGTAAACTGGAAATTTAAAAAATCTATTGTCATCAAAGGCTTCTTCTCAAACAAGAGATGCCAATATTTTAAGTTTCTGCTGGTCAAAAGCCAATCATGAGAATGGAAAAGACTGTCCATGAACTAAAGTATCTAGGTCTCAACCAATTAGATCTTCAGGAACACTTGAAGAGTAAGGGACCTTACTGATAAGGAATGATACCTAAAAAGAACCTTTTCTTTCTGTATATACAAGAGCAATCCAGCCTCAAAATTGAGTAACTACTAAAAACCTCTTACAATCTTCACATGTACGATGATACCTGTATTAGCTTAAGGGAAGAGGGCTCGTGAAGGGAAAAAATTACTCGAGACCCACAGGAGCAAGTCCTTCATCTGGAACTACCCAAGTGAGTTTTAGAAAGTATTTATGCTCAATTTGGTATGTGATTGCGATGGAATATTATTCTGCTAAAGAAATGATAAGCAGGATGGCTTCAAGAAAAATCTGGAAAGACTTACATGAACTGATGCAAAGTTAAGGAAGAAGAACTAGGAAAACAAGATACACAGTAACAGCAATATTGTACTATGACCAACTGTGAAAGACTTGGATATTCTGACCAAGACAATGATCTAAGACATCTGTAAGGGACCTGTGATAAAAAATGCGATCTACTTCCGGTGAGAGAACTGATGAACTATGAATGCAGATTGAAGCATAGTTTTTTCTCTTTGTGTTTCTTACTTTTTATTGTTTTGTTCTGGGTTTTTTGCAACATGGCTAATAAAAATACGTTCTCCATGACTTCACATGTATAACTGATATGATACTGTTTGCCTTCTCAGTAGATAGGGGAGGGCTGGGAGGGACAGAGAGAATTTAGAAAAATATTTTTAAAAAATAAATCTTAAAAATAAAGAAAAAAAAGTTATTCATGCTCAGTGCACGGTGTTTTCAACCAAGATATAGGCAACTGCAAATCAAATCCTTCAATAACCCAAATAAGGATGCACATTAGATGTAGGTTAGGTTATGTGTACACCTATTAGTACGAATGTAAGGCTTATTACATAATTATTTATTTACCAGGAACCTGCTGCAAAACTCTAGCCTAACCCTTGGAATTAGATCTACAAACCTAGGTCATATAATCTGATTTCCTTGCTTTACACATGTGCAAAGGGACCTCTCCTCCACTCCCCCCGACCCCCACCGCAGGGCGAAATGTTTTTTCCATGGTCACACCAAGACAAAATATCAGAGACGTCTGTCCAATAGTGAGAAACTACAGCCAAAGGCAACATGAGTTTAAAGTATAAGCCCACTAAAATAAATAATATAAAGGGGATGATTAAAGCTTATAAACAATATCAAATCACAAAACAGCAAAAAGTAATTGAGAAGACAGAACTACAGAGCCTTTCACTAAGGCACTTTCCTAAAAGCACTGGTACATGACCCCAAAAAGAAGATAAACAGAAGGAAATGGGAACAGATGTGGAAACCTTTTCAGAGTGACTTATTCTCATCAGTAATAAAAGGGTAACTACCACATTTGAACTCTACCAACTCAGCATCCAATGGAGGAAGATATAAAATGAAAAGAAGGAAGGAGCCACTGAACCGCTTTTAAAAAGTGTATTTTTTTTTTCTACAGAAGAAACCTGTGCTGAAGGTAACACAAAGCACTTAGGGTCAATGTGCAAAGAAGGAAAATTTTTCAAAGAATCAAAATGTTCATGAATGGTTTTTTGCTTCATTCAAAAAAAAGTATACATGTATAAATATATATGTGTGTATGTATATAAAGTACAAACATGTATACTCTATTATGTAATATCATAATTTGTTTCATATATTATATTTATACATATTACATATAAAAGTACTTATATATACACACAGATCTCAGCAGCTACTGACCAATTTGCTCCTTTTCCCATTGCTGTAAAATCTTTATGAAAATCAACGAATGCATGGATTAAAGAAAACACAGCAGAGAAAAGGCAGAATTTTACAGACTATTTTCCTTTTTTATTATTTAATATTTTTACTTTTCATGCATTGATTTCCACAAGATTTTGAATTACACATTTTCTCCCCATTTCTACCCTCTCCCCACTCCATGACGGCATATATTCCGATTGCCCCATTCCCCAGTCAGCCCTCCCTTATCCCCTTTTCCCTTACTTTCTTATAGGGCAAGACAGATTTCTATGCCCCATTGCCTGTATATCTTATTTCCCATTTGCATGCAAAAATGACTTTTTTTTGAACATCTGCTTTTAAAATTTTGAGTTCCAAATTCTCTCCCCTCTTCCCAATCCTCTCTAAGAAGGCAAGCAATTCAATATAGGCCACATGTGTATCATTATGCAAAATCTTTCCACAATAATCATGTTATGAAAGACTAACTATATTTTGTTCCTTCCTATCCTATCCCCCTTTATTGAATTTTCTCCCTTGACCCTGTCCCTTTTCAAATGTGTCTGCTTTTGATTACCTCCTCCCCCTATCTGCCCTCCCTTCTATCGTCCCCCCTTTTTTATCTCCTTCCTCCTTCTTTCCTGTGGGGTAAGATACCCAATTGAGTGTGTATGTTATTCTCTCCTCATGTCAAATCTGATGAGAGTAAGATTCACTCATTCCCTGTCAACTGCCCCCTCTTCCCTTCCAATGAAATGCTTTTTCTTGCCACTTTTATGCAAGATAATTTACCCCATTCTATATCTCCCTTTCTCCCTTTCTCAATATATTCCTCTCTCATTCCTTAATTTGATTTTTTTTAGATATCATCGCTTTATATTCAACTCACCCTGTGTCCTCTGTCTATATATATGTATGTATGTATATATATAAATATATATATATATTCCCTTCAGCTATCCTAATACTGAGGTCCCATGAATTACACACATCATCTTTCCATGTAGGAATGTAAACAAAACAGTTCAACTTTAGTAAGTCCATTATGATTTCTCTTACTTGTTTACCTTTTCATGCTTCTCTTGATTCTTCGATTTGAAAGTCAAATTTTCTATTCTGCTCTGGTCTTTTCACTGAGAAAGCTTGAAAGTCCTCTATTTTATTGAAAATCCATATTTTGCCTTGGAGCATGATACTCAGTTTTGCTGGGTAGGTGATTCTTAGTTTTAATCCTAGCTCCACTGACCTCCAGAATATCATATTCCAAGCCCTTTGATCCTTTAATGTAGAAGCTGCTAGATCTTGCATTATCCTGATAGTATTTCCACAATACTCAAATTGTTTCTTTCTGGCTGCTTGCAGTATTTTCTCCTTGATCTGGGAGCTCTGGAATTTGGCGACAATATTCTCAGGCGTTTTCTTTTTGGGATCTTTGTCAGGAGGTGATCGGTGGATTCTTTCAATTTCTATTTTACCCAGTTGCTCTAGATTATCAGGGCAGTTCTCCTTGATAATTTCTTTAAAGATGATATCTAGGCTCTTTTGTTGATCATGGCTTTCAGGTAGTACAGTAATTTTTAAATTATCTCTCCTGGATTTATTTTCCAGGTCAGTGGTTTTTCCAATGAGATATTTCACAATGCCTTCCATTTTTTCATTCCTTTGCTTCTATTTTATAATATCTTGATTTTTCATAAAGTCACTAGCTTCCACTTGCTCCAAAATAATTTTTAAGGTAGTATTTTCTTCAGTGGTCTTTTGGACCTCCTTTTCCATTTGGCTAATTCTGCCTTTCAAGGCACTCTTCTCCTCATTGGCTTTTTGGAGCTCTTTTGCCATTTGAGTTGTCTGTTTTTTAAGGTGTTATTTTCTTCAATTTTTTGGGGGGGTCTCCTTAGCAAATTGTTGACTTGTTTTCACGGTTTTCTTGCATCATTCTAATTTCTCTTCCCAATTTTTCCTCTACTTCTCTAACTTGCTTTTCCAAATCCTTTTTGAGTTCTTCCATGGCCTGAGACCAGTTCATGTTTTTCTTGGAGGATTTTATGTAGGCTCTTTGACTTTTTTAACTTCTTCTGGCTGTATATTTTGGTTTTCTTTGTTCCCAAAGAAAGATTCCAAAGTCTGAGTCTGAATCTGAGTCTGTTTTCACTGCCTGGCCATGTTACCAGCCAACTACTTGACCCTTGAGTTTTTAGTCAGGGTATGACTGCTTGTAGAGTAGAGAGTATTTTGTCCCAAGCTTGAGGGGCTGCACTGTTGTTTTCAGAGCTTTTTCTACACAGCAAGCTCTGCCACACCAGTGTTCCTCCTCCCCCAAGAACCGCCAACCTGGACTGCAACTCAAAACCAAGCAGGCTCTGCACTCCCACTCTGATCTGCCACTTAATTCCTCCCACCAGGTGGGCCTGGGGCTGGAGGCAACTGCAGCTGTAGTTCTGTAGCTGCATCACCTCTGCTGCCCCCGAGGCAGTGGCTTTCACTCTGTCCCAGCAGCCTTTTTCCCACTAACCTGCTCTGTTGTCTTTGGTGTCTGTGGGTTAGAAGTCTGGTAACTGCCACAGCTCACTGATTCAGGGCGCTATGGCCTGTTCCTCCCGGCTCCTGGTCTGGGTGCAGCCCACACTGGGCTCTGCTGCTCTCCGCTACCAGCTCCATGGGATAGACCTTACCCAGCAACCATCCAGGCTGTCCTGGGTTGCAACCCTGCTTCCCTCTGCTATTTCGTGGGTTCTGCAGTTCTAGAATTTCTTCAGAGACATTTTTTATAGGTGTTTGGAGGGACCTGGGGGAGAGCTTTAGGCAAATCCCTGCTTTCCAGTCGTGATCTTGGCTGTGCCCTCTCAGACTATTTTCTACAGTAGAACATATCTTTATATATTTGCAACTAACAGGAAGAGATAACATAAGGCCTTGCTGTGTTTATTCTTTACTGATTTTGGGGTGACCTGGTCAACATGGGGGACACCAAAGGGGAAAAACCTCATTTGAGATAGCTTCTCTTTTTCTAACCCAAATTGCTAGAGGCACCTAGGTCTCATAAAGTAGCCAACATTCATTAAGTGTCAGAGAGGGGCATAATCAGTCATATCTGAAGGTCAGCCCACTTTCCCTAGCTGCAGACTAATCCCTTCACCTAAGGGATTAGTCTAGCCTCTTTCCCTCTCCCAGTCCCACCATGATGAAGTAATAGAGAGGAAGTGAGAACTATTAACCCACCTCCTCATTAAGCTGTTCACCGATCTTACCTTTGCTAAGGGAGGTCCAAATGATGGTCTATGAGACCATTCAGGAGAAAAACACATGTAGGGTTAAGAGGCACTGTTGGCCTTTACTTTAGGGCCTTTGGCACAAATGGAGGCAGACTACAGACCCTTTTATTAATAGGTTTGGAATTCTATTAATAAACTTATCTTGCTAAGGGAACTGCCTCAGTGTACCCCTTTGTTAAATTTCATTGGTAACAGTACACTATAGGTTCAGAACTAAAATCACAAAAATACCAAAAGGGTAACAGAAGAGTCACAATGGGCATAAGCAGGCTCATTCGTGGTCTCTACAACAACTAGCATTTAAAAATTATAAGAAAGACATTATTATCAAAGAACATGCATAGTTGTGAAAGCTAGTGGTCTGGCCATATTACAAGAGTGAGAGACAACATTTGGACAGCCAAGTCATAAGGACGTAGGCTTCAAGTTCACTGATTCAACAAAACATGGACAAAAATCACAGAGGGACAAGAAGACATCGATAGAGTCTGTGATCTCAATATCCCAACTGATAAATCCACCAAACTAGCAAAGTTATAAATAGATAAGGAATAATATTTTGATGTTCTAGTGTTATATCATTCAAAAACAAGAACATATCAAACACTTTCTTTTATTTTCCCATATCAAAAAAAAGAAGACTAAAACTTGAAGACAAGCAAAAAATTATTTGTAATTCAAAAAACAAAATAACAAAACAGTAGAAGGTTTTCTTACCTTAGCAAGTCCTGCTCTATGTGCTCCTTTAGACTCCATATATGCTAAATATTTGTTGAACTCTCTAAATTCATCCATAGAAGGTCTGAAAGTCATGATCTTGCAACTCAGATTTGGGGGACTATCCACCTCTGCTGCCTCCATGTTGACTAAGTTTTGCCCTGTAAATGAATTAATATGTCATCAGCATTCAATCATTTTGCACCTATTCATTACTTTGTTATAAGTGATTTGACATAGTATGGTTAGATTTTCCTAATCAGGTAAAAACCTTTTCATACTACGGCACAGCCCTTTTTGTTGTTCAGTCATCTTTCAGTCCTGTCTGACTCTTCGTGACCCCTCTCGTGGGTATTTCTCGGCAAAGATATTGGAATGGTTTGCCATTTCCTTCTCCAATGGCACAGCCTGATACAGTTCAATTCCTCATCTACTACATGCTCAAAATAATTTATGTAGGAAACTGCATGCTCATAAATGGGCTTTTATTATCCTACTTTGTTCAATGCCATTCCCCTTTTATCTCTGCTAACTAAATCTTATCTATTCTATAAGGCCCAGCTAAATAACCACATCTTTAATGAGGATTTCTGACTATCCTCACCCCAAAAATGTCTCTTTCTCCCGTGAACTACAGAAGTCATTGCTGTAGACTATGTAGAGTCTAGTGTAAACATGAAGTCAAGAAGATCTGGGCTCAAATCCTGAATCAAACCTCCTTTGTGACATTGAGGCAAGTCACTATCCCCTCTGAGCGTCTTTCCTCATATGTAAAAGGAGAATAATATCTTCAGTGCCTCCTTTACAGGGTTACCATAATGATCAAATGAGGTAACAAAGTACTGTGAAAACTTTAAAGGGCTATCAGGGTCTTCCAAAAGTTTTACAGCAGTTTTTTGCTATTAATAAAGTTTAAAACTGCGCTGACTTTGGGGATCCCCTGTATGAATATCCATTATTATATCATACCATATCCGTATCATATCACATAAGAATAATGCATTGTCATCCCGAACCTATTACATCTGTGATATTAAACAAGTGCCATAACCTTTTTCAGCCTCAGTTTCCTCATCTTCAAAATGGAAATAAATCTAAAAAGCTCTATTTCGCAAGGTTGTTGTGTTTTAAGGAACATATAAAAAGTCCTACCCTCATGCATCATTATGAGCATCGGGCAGCCCTGCTACTTCTGCAGTAACAATAGTCAAGTGATAAAAAGGGGACAGAAGGGGCAGCTAGGTGGCTCAGTGAGTAGAGCACCAGCCCTGGAGTCAGGAGGACCTGAGTTCAAATCCGGCCTCAGACACTTGACACATGTACTAGCTGTGTGACCTTGGACAAGCCACTTAACCCCAATTGCACTGCCAAAAAGCAAAAAAAAAAAAAAAAAGGCAAAAAGGGGACAGAAGTTACATGGCCTTTTGACAGTCTTTAATAAGTATTAACTTTAGCCCCTAGAACTCTAAATGTGAGGTCTTGTCCAATGACCAAATATATATACTACAAGAACTAAATCATATCAGTCTTGGTATTCTTGCTCTAAATGAACCTAGAAAACAAAGGAAACTATAGCCATATGGCAGGAAGGCTCACACATTCTCCTAGGAAAGGCATATAAAGAAAGGAAGGGGCAAATTTCATTTCATTCGCACATAAAGGCAACAAGAAGTATCATTTAGTGGACTGTGTGGTCATCTTGTGTTACGGTGCTCATTACAACCCTTTGCAAAAGAACAATAACTTCAAAATAAGAGCGGCTGACACACAAACACCTGTTAGAAAGAGGTACAAACTTCTACAGAGCACTCAAAAAGACTGTTCAAATTAAATTAATTACCTTATTATTCAGTAACTTCAGTGCAAAGGGAAGAAAAGGTGAAAAAAGCAAAAAATGTTTTGGCAAATATTGTTCAGGAGGAAGGAATGAGAAAAGTCAAAGACATTTAAGAGCACATATAAAATTTGTAACTATTCGACACTGATACTTTCTTAAGAAAAGAATCAGAAGACACTAGGCCTTGGCAAGCACTAAATGTCATAACAAGTAAAACTGATTAAAGTTTAAGAGACAAGAAAAGCCCTATTACTAATGTAGAATTCATTCCAGAATGAGTTGTGTATGTACAGTAAGGTCACTGAGCAAAGATCAAAATCAATGCAAAGCTAAAAGTATAAAAATGAATAAAAGATAGGGCATGAAATTAAAACAACTCTAACCCAATCTATTTAAGCAAATTATTAACGATGAAATACTAGCAATGGGCAGAAGGAAGGAAATTAACATAGACTGTAACAAATTTTATGGAGGTTTATTTAATGTATATAAGTCAACTGATATAACGGAAGGTCCAAAAAAATCTAAATAACTACCTGATTTGGCAAACACTTAACCTACTTTCTAAGTGGAAAGAAATGGGAGGTTCACAGCAACATTTGCTTAGAAATATAAACTCATTTGTAAAACTTTACAGAGTTGAACAAAATGCATGGCACTGCCTCACAAAACAGCTTAGCATAGTTAAGGGAAAAAACAAATTAAAAAACTAAGCCTTATCTATAAGGCATTTTCAAATGCTTGTTGCAATCTCATCAATTTAGATGTTGCTTCCAACAACATAGTAACCAATCCCAACTTGCCCATGCTATGTCTCTTGGTCAGAGCCCTCCACAAGGGCACCACAGTTGTCTACCAAATGTGCTGGATGCCTTTCTAGTTGTCTCCCAACATAGCAAGGAAATCCATGAGCACTCAGGCTGTCCACCTGTCATACCTTCCTCTCAACACAGGACCAGCCCATCTTTTTCTACCATACATTTCATGATGAAACCTTTTATTCCTGGTCTTCTTCAAAGTTCCCCATTTGTTATATGTTGCAGCCTGTTCACACCCACCATGCACCTCTCCATTGCCCTTTGTGTGACATTCACTTCCAGTTCTTCGGAGACTGTTGTGTTCCATGTCTTGAAGCCATACAACACCACCGGTAGAATATAAAAGTATATAACGATGAAACTAAAAAGAAGACAACAAAGAGACGAAAGATGGTAAAGATCTACAAAGATTTTCACAACAAACACTTTTCACCATCAAGAACAGTGAAAGCATCACATACTGACTCTTAACAATACGGTCCCAAATGTGCTTCTGGAGGAAGTGGAAATGGCACTGAAGAAAGCAAAGAAAATGAGCTGGACTGGACCAACTGTACACAAAGGACCATTCTGTAAGAAATATCACTTGGAGGGTATTGAGGTATCAATAATCAAGTGTCTAAAGTGGCGAAGAGTTTAAGTTATAGGGGAAAAAAGTTACGATTACCAAAAATAGGACAACCAAGAGAACATCAATAATTAGCAAGCTCATATACCTAACTGTTCATATACATCAAAATTTTACAAGAAAAATTTACATATGTTATCAAGGACATTTTTCATACACATAAAATTTTTACAAGAAGAGTCCTACACATGCGTCAAGGGCATTATTAGTGAAGGTTTTAGAAGCAAACAAGCAGGCTTCCTCAAGTGATATTTCATAGAGGACCACATCTTTACCACTACCCCAGTGACTGAAAGATATAAAGAAACAAGATTCCATTGTAGTTAGAGCAAAAATAATTTTCATTTGGTTCAGCAAAACACTGCCTTTTGAGGCCCTGCTGCAATAAGATGTCTCCCATGCATGTATCAAAATCATACAAGAATCAGGAAAAATACAACAGAAAACTTTGGCTAACAACCCTCTGATCATTACTATCAAAAAAGGGCAGAATATAGGGAGATACATGCTTTCCAAAGGTGGTCATCACTATCACCAGAGATCCAGCACTAAAGTCCAAAACAAAAAATGATTCCCTCCAGGTGATGAAACCTTCAAGAGACTCTTGTTGGCAAATTAGTATCGTGCCTGTATCAGGCCTGCTAACAATGCAGAATATATAATTAACTATAATTACTCAAATCACATAGGAAAAATTAAGTAGGTACTAAGATCGTCTACTGCCTAAACTATGACACCTAGTACGTTACATGACCTATACAGTGTATACATGTGTCTCAGACTTCATGAAGATGGAGACAGATAGGACAGGACAGTGCAGTAGACAATGCTTGGGCCCAGAACTGGAGAGAAGAAAAGCAGAATGGGGGAGGGAGAGACCTTGGAGAAAATGCAGTTATTACAAAGACCTCAAGCTTCTTCCTGAAACTAGGGTCCATCTCTTTTAATACCAATATTATTCTAGTAACGTTGTATGATATGCTTTAGTCTTGGAACACTATAGTCTACAAAGAATTGAAGTTAAGGATCAACAAAATGGCAAGATTGAGACATATAATCAGTGTGAGAAGGTGGGAAAACATTACAAATAAGGAATTAGAAAAAGAAGAAGACACCAAAAAAAGATAATGTTGAAAAAATGAGCTGCATATGTGGCAAAAGCGAAGATGGGGTTATCCATTCATATCCTGGCTATCTCAAAAGAAAGGGAAGTCCCTATCCTAATTTAGGTGCACAACTGTGGGGAACTTAAACAAGAGTCACATAAGATTGGCAGCCATCAAAGGCTGCATTACTGGCAAGAATACCTGCATTGAAGAAATCACAAATCTCTTAAGTATTGTCATTATAAATAATAAACTGGACTATAAACACAATGGAGCATTTGGGAATATCTGATATCCAGCTCTAAGCCATTATCCTATTCTACTACCCTAATTCAAATTCACTCAATCCTTATAAAAAAAAAAAAAGGCAAACTCGTGATCCTTTTATTCCATCCTACTTCTATACCATCTCTTTCCCCTTTTAATATCCATTGTCTTAGGAAAAGTCATCTAGACCGAATATTCTACTTCACCATGCAATTCACTCCCAATGTCTGGCAATCTGGCTTCTGCTTCTACCAGTCTACTAAATCTGGTCTCTCAGAAGTTTATCAAATGACATCCTAGTTACTAAGCCCAAGGTCTTTCTTCAGTCTCCCATCTTTCTTGATCTTACTTGCAGTATTTGGGACTGACAATATTCTCTTGGTTCTGTTCCAGTCTCCTTGAATACATTTACTCCCAGTGGCCTATGTTAGCTGCTCCTCCTCTTCCATGCTTTTAAAATGAATCTTCCCATAGGTTTGGTCCTTGGCCCTCTTTACCACTAGCCTCACTATACATTACTTCCTTTCATGCATGCTGTGCTGCAGTCAAACTGGTCTTCTTCCTGTTTCCCATAAACAACACTTCATCTCTCTTGTACTTGCCTGTGCACAGTCCCCCTTGTCAGGAATGCATTCTCTCCTAACCTCCTGTCTTAGAATTCCTAGTTTTCTTTGAGGTTTAGCTCAAGTAATCTCTACATGAAACCTTTCCTGATTCCCTTCCCTTCTAAGGTCTTTTCCCTTCAAAAAAAAATACCTTTTAATTGTTTTATATATGCTTCCATATGTTCATGTTATCTCCCCTAACAGAATAAGGTCATTTAGGGGAAAAACGTTCATTTCTGGCTTGGCATCCTTAGTGCCTAGCATAGTACCTAGCCCATAGAAGGTATCTGATCAATGCTTATTGGTTGAGTAATTTCCATTTCCTTCCTTGTAAATTTCCTTTACACTGATAGCTTCAATTATTACTTCAACATAGAGAGCTCCTATATAGTGCTACTGGCCATAATCTCTCATCTGAACAGTTCTAGAGGAGAGCTACTCAGGCAATGGTCCATTTTACATCAGCAGCTCTGCTTGGTTTAGATGCCAGGGAACATCATACCTGTTCCAGGATAAATTGATCATCTGAAATATCATCATCATGCTGAATGACTCAGTTTTTGATACTCAATACTTTCTCAACACCTCTCAACTCCTCTGTTTGGAGGGCTGGAGGGTGAAGGATGAACTCCTTCCAAAACCTTCCTTTACACAGGGCTCTGAACTCAGAACTTTCCAGCTAATTCCATTTTCCATCAACAACTCTGCTTGGTTTTAACTCCACAGAACATCATGTCCCTGTACCCCCTGGCTTTTCCCCAACTTCTCCCTCTCCCATCTATGCCTAACACTTTTCAGCTTCCTTCTGTGTGCTGTCCTTCCTCATTAGACTGTTAAGCACCTATCTTTCTTTTTATTATTTTGTATCCCAGGGCTTAACACAATGCACCTGGCAAAGAGTAGGTGTTTAATAAATATTTACTGTACTGAATTGATTTTTACTGAATTACACCTATAGAATATCTCCAGCTCCATTTCCCAATAAGCATCTCAAACTCAGCATGTCCAAAACAGAAGTTATCATCTTTCCCACAATACCTACTGCTTATGATTTCACTAGTTCTTTCAGTGGCAATACCATCATTTATTCACCCAGTATCCAATGTTCAAAACTTATGTGTTAATTGTGACTCTTCCTTCTCTCTAATATGTAGTCACTTACCAAGTCCTTTTGATTCACCACCTGCAAACTTTCTTACATCTATCTCTACTCGCTTTTTTCATTGACAGCACTTTTATACAGAGTATAGGTCCTTATTACCACCTGATAGGACTAAACCAGAAGTGGGGAAACTGGGGCCTAGAGGCCACAAGCTGCAGGTTCCCCACCTCTGGGCTAAACTAAGCAACCTACTTAACAGTCATTTACACTGCACCTCTCTCTGCTCCTTCATCTTCAAGTCTAACATAAGGTACCTTCCAACTCTGAATCCTATCATGTTTCCTATTACTGTGTAAATCTCATTGTGTCATTCCTCTGGTCAAAAATCTTCAATAGCTCCCTATTGTTTAGCAAATAGTTTGTGCTCCTTGGCTTGAAATGCATAGTCCTCACACTCTAATGCTCCTCTAGCTTTCCACCCTTACCTTACATTGCTTCCTTCCATGTACCATCTAACTAAAATGCTCTACTCTTTTCCCAGAAATATATTCTCTATCTCGTTGCTGATGCTGTTTCCTATACCTGAAATACCTTCCTTTGCCTGCTAAATCTTTAAATACAACTGAAACTCTTCTTACTCAATAAGGCCTTTCCAAATTCAGTCTCCCAAACCTCACAGAGCACTCTCTTTTGTACCTCTTTAATGAAGCTACATAGTCCTATGTTGCACTGTGCCAATAGTTATCAACTTATCAACAAGCATTTATTAAGTGACTACTACATGCCAGGCACTGTGCTAGGTGCTATGAATATAAAGACAAAAACAAAAGTCTCTCCCCTCAAGGATTTATGTTCTAAGCTGGCAACACACACACACACACACACCCCTTTAATGTATAAGACAGTGGTACATTCAAACATTTTAAAAAGAGAGCCACGGGGGGAATCAGGAAAAGCCTCATGTAGGAGAGCTAATGTTTGAGCTGAGTTTTCAAGGATTCTAAAAGGCATGTGAGACACCCTTCACACAGACAAGGATACGAGAAACGAAATGTTGGTTGTGAAACAAAAAGCAGGCTACTTTGGCTAGATTGTAAAGTGCATGATAGGAAGTAAAAATTTATATGCCTGACAAGGTAAACTGGAGCTTACAATTATGCCAAGATACAGAAAAGGCTTCTGACAAAATCCAATACCCATTTTCACTTTAAAAAAACTATTTAACATGAAAAAATGACAATTTCCTTAATATAATGTGTGGTATGCAGCTAAAGCCAAGAGCCGACATTATATGTAATCCTAAGAAAATCTAAAGAAATTTCAAATAAGATCAAGAATAAAGTAAAGATGTTTGTTATCACCATTAGTATTTTACTGAGTGCTAGAGATACTAGCTATAGCAGTAAGACAAGAAAAAGAAATCAAGGGAGTAAGCACTGACAAAGAAACAAAACTATAACTTTTGTACATGATGTGGTCTACCTAGAAAATGAAAAGAGATAACTAAAAATTAATTGAAACAATAACTAAAACAAAGTTGCTAGATATAAAATAAATCCACATAAAGCATCTTCATTTCAATAGATTACCAACAAAATCCAGCAGGAAGAGATAAAAGAGATCCCATTCAAAATAATGATAGAACATATAAAACACTTGAAGTCTACTATCCAATATATTAATATTAATGAAACTACAAAATTCTTTACATAAAGGCAGATCTAAATAACTGGGGAACTACTAATTGTTCATGGGTAAGTCAAGCTCATAGGATAAAAACCACAATTCTAAGTAAATTAATTTAACCTATTCAGTGCCACACCAAACTACCAAAAGGTGGTCTTATAAAGCTAGAAAAAATAAGTACAAAAATCAACTAGAACGTGGGACAGGCAAATTACAGCCTGCAGGCCACAAACAGCCCTCTGCCTCTTTGTGTAGAGTCAATGAGCTAAAGGTAGTTTTTGCATTTTTAAAATTTCTAAAGAGAGTATTAAAATTACCTTTAAATAAAGAGGATTTTAAAGTATAAAAAAATCATTCTTTGCTCATAGGCCATACAAACAGAGGCAGTGGGCCAAGTCTGGCCCCCAGGCTGTAATTTGCTGACCCCTGGATCCAGAGAAACAAATGGTCAACAATCTCAAAGGAAATGATGAAAAAAGTGAAAGAATGTAGCTTAGCAGTACCATATCTCAAACTATTCAGTAAACAGTAATCCTTCATAATGATTAAAAAACAGAAAGTTCGATCAATGGAAAACATTAGGTATACATCATACAGATGAAAACAACATAATATCATAGTGTTCAAAAATGTAAAAACCTCATATATTACAGTAAAAACTCATTACTAAACAAATACTGCTCAGGAAATTGGAAAGCAGTCTGGCAGAAATTAGGTTTAGACCAACACTGGCACCATATACCAAGATAAACTCCACTGGATACATGTCTTAGAAATAAAAGAAATAAATAGAAATAAAAGAAAAGAAAAAAAAAATTCATGCATCATGAATAAATGGGAGAAAGGGAAAAATTTCTTTTGATCTATGAACTGGGCTAGAGGTCATAACCAAAAAAGAGATAAAAAGCTCACAGAACATAAAGTCAACAGTTTTGATTACACAAAACTTTAAAGTTTTTGCACAAAATAAAGCTAAAAGTATATGGGAAATATAGGCAAATGGGAAAAAATCCTTATGGCAAATTTTTTCTGATAAAGGTGTCATATGTGAAATATGTAAGAAATATCCAAACTTATAAGAACAAAAGCCATTCCCCAATAGAGAGATGACCAAAGGTTGAAATCCAAGCTATCAATAAAGACAAAAAATATGTGCTAAATCATTATATTATTAAATAAATCATCAACAAGCAACTCTGAGGTTCTATTTCACATCCACCAAATGATAACAAAGGAAAATGAAAGTTTTTGGAAGGGATTTGGGAAAACAGAAAAAACTAATGCCTTACTTGCAGAACTATGAATTGGTCCAACCACTCTAGAAACAATTTGGAAATATACCCAAAAAATGACTAAACTATGCAAACCCTTTGACCTAGCAGCTCCATTTCTAGGCAAATAGATCAAAAAGAAGATTGAAAAGGACCTATGGTTCCTTTCTTGGTTCTATGGTTCAAAGGGTAGGGATATGTGAAAGGAAGTGATATATCTGGAAACTGAAATAATATAAAAACAAAAAAATATTGATAAAAATAAGGTTTAAAAATTTACCACAGGCTAGAAATTCAGTAACAAGAAATTTCATAAAGTGATTTGAACAATGGAAGTCACTTTTGAATTACAGTATAACCACTCAGGGAAAATCCTATAAAAGGAGTTAACATTTAGTAGTATTACTGTCCCATTCACATCCTTTCTTTGTTGCTTCTCCTTTTCCACAACAGGGCTTTGAAAAATGAAGGCTTTCTGATGTCCTTAGCTTTCCTTAGCTCATTTTGAGCTTCAGTCTTCCAGCTGCTATTCTTACAAGGCCATGTCCTGTTTTCATATTACCTCACTTCCACCTTCTGTACATGTCTTCTAAAATTCCAAGTTGGTAAGTAAATTCCCTGTGCAGCTTCATTTTCTCTTCAGACAATTCCCCTTTTTTCTCCTGATCAGAATTTTTGGAGGTCTTCAGGATTTCATCTTAAGAACTTCTCCTTACTTCTGGTCTGACTTCCCCCATGGCATCCTACCTAACTTCCCTTTTCTCCGCTCTGAAATCTCCTTTCCCACAATCTGTGTTATGACAATTCCTACGTTTTCTTCACAAACTATAAGATATAGAAACCACTTCCTCACAATAGCTCCCATTATTTACAACCCAGCAGCTGCTTCATGCTGATGATAATCAGTTGCAGAATAGATTTATTCCACCTTTAAAAAAAATAAAATTACTATTTAGACAAGTCAAGATAGCATTAGCTGCTCTTCTTTGGCAGAGGGAGCTCCAACAGATGTCAGGAAAACTGAAGTTCCCCATCATGCCTCTGTGCAGTAGTTTTGATTCATTTACCAAACTTCTCATCTATTTTCTCTTCAACCCAGGTGGACCATAAGTATGCTCTGATGACATTTCTATTGCTGTCTCCACTAATCTTCGTTCCAATGCTCTCCCCATAATATTTCTCCCCTTTCTGTTTTCTAAATTTCCTCAGGTCTATCTTTTTATATATACAATAACACCCTGCTCCCCCATTTATCTCTATTTGTTTTACAATATACTAAGTAGTAGGAAAGTTACAATTTCTTTGACTTGAGAGAGCACCCAAACCACTGACATCACAGATCCTTAAAGTAGTAAAATGGTAAAAATGTCTAGACATTTTTAACTTTCGAACATTATACATTATAGAAAATGTTATTTAAACCAAAATGTTTACTGTGCATATTCTGAATTACAAATTTAATGTTACTTTAGACAGTTTACCAAAACCTGCCAGTGTGAAACTTTCTGACTCAGGAATCTTGCCAGTCACTAAACCTGTCTGGACTGGTTTGATGAGAGAATTTGGGCAAAGGATAATAGAGTTAACAGATCTTTTCTGCCCCCAAAAGATCCCTCTTCATATAATGTTGTTTCCCTCTTCACCTGTGATGCAACAAACAGCAAAATAGCATTTCGTGTAATATGCCAGAAAGAAATATTCACCAGTCTTCTCAATGCTGATAACATCCATAAAACCAGTAGAGACCAACTCAATGAGGGTCCATCAATCATGCAGAATTATTGCCATCAATCATAAGGAATTGCATTTTTTTAAATTTACCATCCACCTCGGCATACTTGAATATTTTTTAAAAGAAGATGAATAGAGGCACTCGCCAATTTGTGAGGGCCTCTGGATTGTCTCAAAGCTAAAATGTCATGGTAATTTATACAGAATCCAGTGTTTTGGTGCTATTACTTTGCTCAGATTCTTCTTAGGACCTCATGGCACAGCTGAACCAAGATGGGAGAGAAGTCCCCCAGATTTTTTTCACCCACCTGGTTTTCAAGATATGCATTCTCCACCTAACATTTGTTAAGTTGATTTAACTCAAAGGTAGGACTTTACATTCACTGATTTTAAATTCCATATTGTTAGATTTAATCCATTAGTCTAGCCTGCTGAGATCTTTATACCTTTCTTTCAATCATTAATAGAAATTGGCCTAAAGAAAAATCTATGAGGCCCTCCATTAGAACCCTGTCTCCAAGATTACACTAACCTATCAAAGACTACTATTTTAGCTTTAATCGTCCAACCAGTTCCAACTCCAGCTAACCTTATTATTAACACTGCCTCTACACAATTTGTACACTGCTTTCATGAGTTGATATAACCACCACAACCATCCCCACCCCCCAAAAAAGAACTGCCTA
Organism: Trichosurus vulpecula; assembly: GCF_011100635.1. NCBI lineage: Eukaryota > Metazoa > Chordata > Mammalia > Diprotodontia > Phalangeridae > Trichosurus > Trichosurus vulpecula. The sequence goes on along the minus strand of NC_050581.1, from coordinate 86,886,731 downwards.
GTGACAACTGCCTAGTGAAGATTCTTACTGATGTTAGCCTTCAGATAAAAGATGTTATATTCCATCACTGGGCCAAAAGTCAAAAGCCTTTCTAGTTTGCAAAGACTTTCATAAATTTCACTCCAACTCACCATAAGACATCAGAATAGCACATAAGCCAAGAACCTTTCTCCACAGTTATTTATAAAAAGTTAAACAAGAATATAAAGGGATTCAAAGAAAAAAAAATATGAATGAAGGTGGTCTAGCCATACCAGATCTCAAAGCAGTATTTATCAAAAGAATCTGGTACTGGCTAAGAAATAGAGTGGTGGATCAGTGGAATAGATTTAGGTACACAATGTATTGTAGTAAATGACCATGGCAATCTAGTATAACACGATAAACCCAAACAACCAAGCTTTTGGGACAAAAACTCATTATGTGACAAAAACCGCTGGGAAAACTAGAAAACAGCAGCAGAAAGTGGGTAACAGACCACCATCTCACACTGTATATCAACATAAGGTCAAAATGGATATATGATTTACATATAAAAGGTGATACCATAACCAAATTAGGAGTAGATGGAGTTTACCTGTCAGATCTACGGATAAGGGAAGAATCTGGAAGCAAAGAAGTTATAGAGAACACATTACAAAAAGTAAATTATGATTATATAAAATTTAAAAGCTTTTGCACAAACACTACCAATGCAATCAAAATTAGAAGGAAAGCAGAAAGATGGGAAAGAATTTTTATAGCCAGTGTTTTCTGATAAATGCCTCTTTTCTAAAATAGAGAAATGAATAACATTTGTGAGAATTCAAGTCATTCCCCAATTGACAAATGGTCAAAGGGTATAAACAGGCAGTTCTCAAATGAAGAAATTAAAGTTATCTATTGTCATACGAAATGATGCTCTAAATAATAATTAGAGAAATGCAAATTAAAACAACTCTGAGATACCACCTTATACTTATTAGATTGGCTAATATGACAGAAAAGGGTAGAACTAGGAGAACATTGTACAGAGTAACAGCCATATTATGCAATGACTGACTTTGATAAACTAACCTCCACTCAGAAATGCAAGGATCTAAGCAACTCCAAAAGACTTATGATGGAAAATGCCAACCACATTCAGAGAAAGATCTATGGAGTCTGAATATGGATCAAGGCATACTATCTGCTCTCATTTTCTTTTGTTTTGTTTTTTTTCTTTCTCATGGTTCCTCCCATTCGTTCTAATTCTTCTACACAATACGACTAACATGAAAATGTTTATTAAGAATGTATATGTAGAGCCTATATCAGATTGCATGCCGTCTTGAGGAGAAGGTAGGGCAGGGAGGCAGAGAAAATTTAAAACTTATGGAAGTGAATGTTTAAAATATGACAGAAAAAGGAAAATCATAAATGTTGGAGAAGACTGGGAAAATTGGGACCCTAATAATGCACTGTTGGTGGAGTTGTGAACTGATCCAACTATTCTGGAGAGTGGTTTGGAACTATGCCCAAAGGGCTATAAAAATGTGCATACCCTTTGATACAGCAATACCACTACTAGGTGTGGAGACTAAAGTCATTATAAAAAAGGGAAAGAACCTACTCACATGTACAAAAATATTTATAGCAGCTCTTTTTGTCGTAGCCAAAATTGGAAATTGAGGGGATGCCCATCAATTGGGGAATGGCTGAACAAGCTGAATGTATGAATGTAATGGAATACTATTTATCAACAAGAAATCATAAGCAGCCAGATTTTTGAAAAACCTGGAAAGACGTAGATGAAATGAGACTGAGTGAAGTGAGCAGAACCAGGAAAACACTGTACATAGTAACAGAAACATTGTGCAATGATAAACTATGATAGCATTAGCGCTTCTCAGCAATACAATGATTGAAAACAATTCCAAAAGACTAATAATGGAAAATGATATCCACATCCAGAGAAAGAACTGATGGAGTCTGAATGCAGACCAAAGCATACTATTCTTACCTATTTTTTTCTTTTATTCTATTTCTTATACCATACTAATATGGAAATGTTTTACAAGATTGCACATATATAACCTATATCAAACTGCTTACTATCTTAGGGAAAAGAGAGAAAATTTGGAATTCACAAATTTACTTTTCAAAAGTGAATGTTAAAAATTGTCCTTACATGTAATTGGAAAAAAAAAAATACTATTTAAAAGAAAAAAATTTTCACTTAAGTTTTTAAAAAGGGAAAAGGACCTACCTATTAAAAAAATATTTATAGCAACTCTTCTTGTGGTGGCTAAGATTGGAAATCAAGGGGATATCCATCAATTGCAGAACAGCTAAACAAATTGTGATGTATGCTAAGCTATAAGAAATGACAAGGGGGCGGAGCCAAGATGGCAGCTGGAAAGCAAGGACTGGGCTAAAGGTCTTCCCCAGGACCCTCCAAACACATATAAAAAATGGCTCTGAACAAATTCTAGAACTGCAGAACCCATGAAATAGCAGAGGGAAGCAGGGCCCCAGCCCAGGACAGCCTGGATGGTCGCTGGGTAAGGTCTATCCCACGGAGCTGGTAGCAGAGAGGAGCAGAGCCCAGTGTGGGCTGCGCCCAGACCAACCAGACCAGGAGCCGGGAGGAACAGGCCATAGCGCCCTGAATCAGTGAGCTGTGGCAGTTACCAGACTTCTAACCAACAAACACCAAAGACAACAGAGCAGGTTAGTGGGAAAAAAACTGCTGGGACAGAGCGAAAAGAGTTCACAGTTCAGCCACTGCCGCAGGGGGCAGCAGAGGTGATGCAGCTACAGAACTACAGCTGCATTTGCCTCCAGCCCCAGGCCTACCTGGCAGGAGGAATTAAGTGGCAGATCAGAGTGGGAGTGCAGAGCCTGCTTGGTTCTGAGTTGAAGTCAAGGTTGGTGGTTCTTGGGGGAGGAGGAGCACTGGTGTGGCAGAGCTTGCTGTGTAGAAAAAGCTCTGAAAACAACAGTGCAGCCCCTCAAGCTTGGGACAAAATACTCTCTACTCTACAAGCAGTCATACCCTGACTAAAAACTCAAGGGTCAAGTAGTTGGCTGGGAACATGGCCAGGCAGTGAAAACAGACTCAGATTCAGACTCAGACTCTGGAATCTTTCTTTGGGAACAAACAAGACCAAAACATACAGCCAGAAGAAGTTAAAAAAGTCAAAGAGCCTACATCAAAAGCCTCCAAGAAAAATATGAACTGGTCTCAGGCCATGGAAGAACTCAAAAAGGATTTGGAAAACCAAGTTAGAGAAGTACAGGAAAAACTGGGAAGAGAAATGAGAATGAGGCATGAAAATCATGAAAAACAAGTCAACAACTTGCTAAAAGAGACCCCCCAAAAAATGAAGAAAATAACACCTTAAAAACAGATAACTTAAATGTCGAAAGAGCTCCAAAAAGCCAATGAGGAGAAGAATGCCTTGAAAGGTAGAAATTAGCCAAATAGAAAAGGAGGTCCAAAAGACCACTAAAGAAAACACTACCTTAAAAATTAGATTGGAGCAAGTGGAAGCTAGTGACTTTATGAGAAATCAAGATATTATCAAACAGAACCAAAGGAATGAAAAAATGGAAGAAATATCTCACTGGAAAAACCACTGACCTGGAAAATAGATCCAGGAGAGATAATATAAAAATTACTGGACTACCTGAAAGCTATGATCAAAAAAAGAGCCTAGACATCATCTTTCAAGAAATTATCAAGGAGAACTGCCCTGATATTCTACAGTCAGAGGGTAAAACAGAAATTGAAAGAATCCACCGATCGCCTCCTGAAAAAGATCCCAAAAAGAAAACTTCTAGGAACACTGTTGCCAATTTCCAGAGCTTCCAGATCAAGGAGAAAATATTGCAAGCAGCCAGAAAGAAACAATTTGAGTATTGTGGAAACACAATCAGGATAACACAAGATCTAGCAGCTTCTACATTAAGGGATCAAAGGGTTTATGATATTCCAGAGGTCAATGGAGCTAGGATTAAAACCAAGAATCACCTACCCAGCAAAACTGAGTATCATGCTCCAAGGCAAAATATGGATTTTCAATAAAACAGAGGACTTTCAAGTTTTCTCAGTGAAAAGACCAGAGCTGAATAGAAAATTGACTTTCAAATACAAGAATCAAGAAAAGCATGACAAAGTAAACAAGAAAGAGAAATCATAATGGACTTACTAAAGTTGAACTGTTTTGTTTACATTCCTACATGGAAAGATAATGTGTATAATTCATGAGACCTCAGTATTAGGGTAGCTGAAGGGAATATATATATATATATATATACATATATATATATACACACACATATATATACACACATATATATACATACATACACACACACATATGACATATATATATACACATACATATATATATATACACACACACACACACATACATACATATACATAGACAGAGGGCACAGGGTGAGTTGAATATGAAGAGACGACATGTAAAAAAAACAAATTAAGGGATGAGAGAGGAATATATTGAGAGAGGGAGAAAGGGAGAGATAGAATGGGGTAAATTATCTTGCATAAAAGTGGCAAGAAAAAGCAGTTCATTGGAAGGGAAGAGGGGGCAGTTGAGGGGGAATGAGTGAATCTTGCTCTCATCAGATTTGACATGAGGAGGTAATAACATACACACTCAATTGGGCATCTTACCCCACAGGAAAGGAGGAGGAAGGAGATAAAAAAGGGGGGACGATAGAAGGGAGGGAAGATAGGGGGAAGAGGCAATCAAAAGCAAACACTTTCAAAAAGGGACAGGGTCAAGGGAGAAAATTCAGTAAAGGGGGATAGGTTAGGAAGGAGCAAAATATAGTTAGTCTTTCACAACATGAGTATTGTGGAAGGGTTTTACACAATGATACACATGTGGCCTATATTGAATTGCTTGCCTTTTTAGGGAGGGTGGGTGGGGAGGGAAGAGGGGAGAGAATTTGGAACTCAAAGTTTTAAAAGCAGATGTTAAAAAAAAAGTTTTTGCATGCAACTAGGAAATAAAATACACAGGCAATGGGGCATAGAAATCTATCTTGCCCTACAAGAAAGTAAAGGAAAAGGGGATGGGGGGGGAATGGGGTGACAGAAGGGAGGGCTGACTGGGGAATGAGGCAATCAGAATATGTGCCATCTTAGAGTTGGGGGGGAGGGTAGAAATGGGAAGAAAATTTGTAATTCAAACTCTTGTGAAAATCAATGCTGAAAACTTAAAATATTAAATAAATACTCCTTTACTCTCAAAAAAAAAATGACAAGCAGGATGATTTCAGAAAAACCTGGAAAGACATACATTAACTGATGCAAAGTGAAGTGAGCAGAACCAGGAGATCATTGTACACAATAACAACAATACTATACAATGAAGAACTGCGAATGACTTAGCGATTCTCAATAATATGGTATTCTAAGACAATCCCAAAAACTCCTGATGAAAGATGCTATCCACCTCTAGAGAAAAACTGATATTGTCTGAATACAGACTGAAGCATGCTATTTTTCACTTTTTTTTTTTGGAGTCTTCTTTTAGAAAATGACTAACATGGAAATGTTTTACAGGACTGCACATGTACAACAAATCAAATTGCTTGCCATCTCTCTGGGAGGGGAAAGAAGGGGGAGAGGGAAGGAGGGACGGAATGTGGAACTCAAAACTTTTTTAAAAAGTTAAAAATTGTTTTAAGATGTAGTTGGAAAATGTTATTTTAAAAAATTAAAATAAAAAAATAAAGATGCCCCACAGCCCTCTCAGGGGTATGCCAAGAACCCTGAGGGAAAGATATAGCCAGCTTTAAACTCTGAGAAACCCAACTTGTCAGTTTAAGTGGTTGTTGAATAAGGATCCAATGGAATAAATGCAGTTCTCTCTTCCACATCACAGGGGTTAGGATAGTGAGGCCCCAAGACCCAGAAAATTTGCATAATATTTTTGGCCCTCCCCTTCATACCAGAAAAGTCTGAATTTTTTCTCTTTTTCTTTTATAGAGTGTTTATACTACCTTATCGTAAATTTGGGTTAAGTATTTGGCCACAGACTATACTATACAATACTATATATGTGTTTTATGCATTCTGAGTTTCAAAACTTTTTTTGTAGTGTAATCTGGGGCTCCTGCAAAACTCCAAAAAAATTCCTATTTAATTTCTCATGGCAACTCACAATACATGGAAACTATGATGGGGAAAATGGTGATGTGGAAAGGATAATTATAAGCCTATACATGTATTATGAACTAATAAAATAAAAATAAAAATGCTAAATAGAATAAAGTTGGACACTACTTTCCAAGTAGCTAGAGCTCCATTAACATACTTTTGGTACTACCACTCGACCAACAACAAATCCACTTAATTATACTATCATTCAATCAACAAAGAAAACATAATTGACTTGTCAAATGCCTTGCAGAAATTCATATAAATTACTTTTAACAGAATATTCCATCAAAAAAAAGTACATAAAATAAGTGTTAAAAAGAAGAAAGAACACGTCTTGCTCTGAGACAGGACTATTGGAGGGAGGACAGTTGAATAAAAAGTGAAATATGAAAAATTTGACAATAAGTTGAACACAGATAAATAACACCTCTCAGTCACATAACCAGTATATTCACCACTATGAGAAACCAATGTGGACAGACTGGGTGGGGAGGAAGCACAAAGATTTAAAAACACTTCAGAAACTATAATTGCCATAAATCAAATTTCATTCTTTCGGAGGATTTCTTTCAGTAATAGAGACATAGAGGGGAAAAAATGCTTATATATGAGTGGAAATAACACCCGCACTTCAATGGACCAGAGATTTCAGGAATATAAGAAATAACAGTGTAGATCACAATCCACCCACACTTCATTTTGTGTGATTCATCCAAAACCTCCCAAAAGGGATGGAGACTTTCTCTAATCTTGATGTGTCATAGACATCACTTGAGTATGCAAGCTGTTCTCTAGTCATCCCTCCAACTAGCTACATGACTTCCTTTTTCAGATCTCCTTTTCTAGCCAGATATTTTACGATAATAGACTTTATGCTGTTTCTCTTGTGCAATTTCACTTCTAATGTGTTGCAACCTGCTCACAACTTCCTTGAGCTTCTCCATGGCTTTTTGGATGATTTTCTTTGTATAACATTCTGTAACTCACAGCATCACCAGAAGATTAACAGTATTAAAAACACAGGGCTTTGCTTCACTGAGAAAGTGAGACCCATTTGAAAGAAACACTGCACAATTTACAAATGAACGCTAACCCACTCTTTTATTTGATTCTCAGTCTAGCTCATTATCTATTGACTTAACAATCATCTGTCCAAAACATAGGTAGAGATGGATTAGCACTACAAATTGTCTAGGTGGCTACACATCATAATCTGGACAGATGATATTCACCAACTTGGGTCTTTCCAGCATGGTCAGGGAAACCCTTTTTTTTTTTAAGTAACTATGAATCTCTTTTAGGAGATTCTTCAATGTTGTACGTCTTGATGCAATCATCCAAATGTCGTTTCACCCCCCAAAAAATTACAACACCATTTATAAGGGATCCCTCTTCTATCTGACTTCTGCATTAGGAATCTTCCATGACAGTTGTAAATGCACTTATGCATCACTAAAAATTAATAATCAGAAGGTTAAATAAAATTGCATTATATCCTTCAAGGAAATATATGTATTTTTAAATTTGTGCATACAAAATACCTTATTAGAGGAGAATCTTTAAGAATTTATAGTGCTCATGTCTCACAGTAAGCATTCAGACAAGCTAATAAAGCCCTTCAAACTGAAAGGCTGTGCCTTTGTGCAGGCTTTACCTATGCCTGGAATGCTCTCCCTCCCCTATCCCTCCAGCTCTTGGAACCCTTAGCTCTTTCAAGGCTAAAGGTTGAGCACCATCTCAACACCTCCAAGACACCTTTCCTTTCTCCATCCCACCACCCCCTGCCATTAGGGCCTCCTCTCCCCCACCCCAAATGACTCTGTATTTGTTTTGTATATATTCTGTATTTACTTGTGAACAGCTGCACAGATAAGAAAACGTACGCATACACACATTTGTTTTATATATATATTCTATATTAACACATCTGTGAACATGTATCCTCACAGTACAATAGAAGTTCCTTGCAGACAGCATCCCGTCACACTTGTATTTGCTGACCATATCCATGACTTGGCAAAGTACCTGGGGCATAGTGAGTCCTAAATACATTCTTCAGGATAGCTTGACTGAAGGTAAAATTGGGCAAAGGACAAGCCAGGCTACTGAGAAATCTTAACCATCTTTAACAGCGACTCTTTACATTTACAAATTGCTCTACTATAATCACATACTAGTTTATAACATAATCCTTGTGAAATAGTTTGACATTCTTAGAAGATTATGAAAATTTTACAAGGCAGTTAGAAGCTCAGGCTCTCCAGAAATTAAAATGAGAATGGATAACTAACTCTAGAGAAACTGATTCATCTCTAGCATCTGTCTGTTCTACAGATGTCAAAGCAACATCACAAGATGGGCAACATCTGGGCACAGGTTACTCTTAAGAAAGTGGAATGTCTAAATGTGGTTCAGAAAAAAATCAATCTCTTTGAAAATGTATTCTGGTAAACTGATGCCAATATTTTGTACAAGCTACAAGTAAGTGTAAACAGCGTGTTCTTCTCTCCCAGTAACTATAATATCGCAAGAGAGAACAAATACTTGAGGCTCAAACAACTCCTATTCATTCTAAAAGTGAAAGTGAAATATGATGTAATTTTCCACTTGAATAACTACTCAATGTCACATATGCTATGTCAACCAATTTAGGATCTTTCAGTTAATACTTCCTTCTTTCCCACTGAAGAAAATAAAATTCCTTAAATGTAGCCTGAATTGATCCTACTTTAGTGGTTACATTCCTTTAAGCCCAAATCAAATAAAGGTGATTCAGATGGAACATGCAAATATATTTAAGAGTTCTATCCCTGATATAAAGAGATACAGGCAGCATGGTGTAGTTGAAAGTGTTTATCTTGGAGTCTGAAAGACCCAGGCTGAAAGTTCCAACTCTGACAGATACTGGGTTCCTAATGGTACCACTTAACCTCTCAGCAGCCCCAAGCAAGTCTCAAAACAACTAAAAATTACAGAGAATTTACAATTTACATTGGTAGGTGGAATTCTCACCAAGAGATCCTTACACTGATAAAATTACAGGTCCAATAAAAAGTAAAAGCAAAAACACTCCTGTGTTGTATGTAATCACATTCTCAGGTGCGGCATCCTTAAAAAGATTGGCAAACACCTCTTACTACAATTAGTGACATCCTGTCCAAAACTTCCTTGCTCCTGCATGGGTACCTTCTCTCCTCCCTCAATCTCTGCCCCCCTTTTTGGCTCCCTTCTATTTGTTGTCTTCCCACATACCTCATTACCTCTTTGAGAGAAGGAATTGTCATTCTTTTCCTTGTATTTGGATGCCCAGCACAATGGTGGTACACGAGAGCTTAATAAATAATTTATCTCTAACCTACATTAAAAAACATGCATTTTGGATGTCAAGATTTTTAAAAGAATAAAAGTGTTTGATATGGAATTTTCTTCCCTTTTGACAATTATATCATTTAAGCTATGTCACACATTGTCCTTTGAACTATATCTACTTTATATTACATATTCATGTATAAAACATTTATATTTATAATATAAATTTAGATGTAAATGGTATAAATGTAAATGTCTGCACCATATAACAGACTTCACTTTGCTTTTAGGAAAATCCAACGTATATAGTACCTTGGAATGAATTTGGAATCAGAAGGCTCCTAGCTCTAATCTCATCTCAGATACTTCCTGCTATGAGGACATGGGCAAGAAGCTTGCTTGACAGCTGTGAGCTTCAGCTTCCTTAATCATAAAATAGGAATCACACCTATGTGTCCATTTTATAGGACTGCTGAAGTTCAAACAAACTAATGTATATGCATAGGAGTGCCCCATTACTCCTAAAGGATCTCCAAATTACAATTGGGTTCAAGATGTGGAGAATACATTCTTAACCCCTTTCTACAGGAAACTACTCAAAACCAGGAAAATAATGAGAAACCAAGTAACAAAGCATTTAATTGAGCACCAAAACATAACTTGGGACATATCTGTTTCCCACACAAAGAAACATACCATACAACCCTTTATTAAGCCAAGGGCAAGCAATTCCCATTGCAGACTCTCATGCTAATTGAGTGGAAATGAAATAAATTCATAAAAGAGCAAACTCCAAGAGAGCTGCTCCAGCAGAAAATCACAGCAACCCTCCTTCCCTTGGTTTTGGAGTAGGAATGCTCTTTATGCTCTTTACTATCCTTTTTAACCCTTCAGCTGTCCCTGAATGACGATCTGGCTCTACTACCATGAACTTCAGGGAACTATGGGTCTAGCTTTCAAATGCTTCATTTGTACCTTCTGTACTGTCAATCACTGATTTCTTCCCCTCCACCACTGTCACAACTTGGTTTTAATAGTATTTTATTTTCCCCCTGATTACATGTCTAGACAATTTTTAGCTTTCATTTTTTTTTTGGGCAGGGGGAAGGACAGGCAATTGGGGTTAAGTGACTTGACCAAGGTCACAGAGCTAAGTGTGTCAAGCGTCTGAGGCTGGATTTGAACTCAGGTCCTCCTGACTCCTGGGCTGGTGCTCTACTCACTGCGCCACCTAGCTGCCCCTTTAGCTTTCATTTTTAAAAGATTTTAAGTTCCAAATTTTTCTCCCCCAATCCTTCCATCTTCCTAAAATGGTAGGCAATTTGATATGGGTTATACATGTGCTATCATATAAAATATATTTCCAAATTAGTCACAGCTGTGAAAGAAGAAACATCAAAAGGAAAAAAAAAAGCACAAAAAAAAATAAAGTGAAAAAAGCATGTTTCAATCTTCATTCAGAATCCATCAGTTCTTTATATGGATGCAGATAACATTTTCTTTCATGAGTGTGTATCTGTCTTGGATTGTTGTGTTGCTGAGAAGAGCTGAGTCATTCATTGTTGATCATCACACAATGTTGCTGATATTGTGTACAATGATATTCCGGTTCTGCTCATTTCACTTTGCATCAGTTGGTACAATTCTACTTATTCATCATTTCTTTTTGCACAACTTGTTCAGCTGTTTCCAAATTGATGGGCATCCCCTCAATTTCCAGTATTTTACCATGAAAAGGGCTGCTATATTTTTGCACATGCAGATCCTTTTCCCTTTTTTATGGTATCTTTGGGATACAGACCTAGCAGTAGTATTGCCGATCAAAGGGCATGTATGGTTTGGTTGCCCTTTGGGCCTAGTTCCAGAATGGTTGGATCAGTTCATTCCCCTGCCAACAGTGCATTAGGGTCTAAATTTTTCTACATCCTCTCCAACATATATCATTTCCCTTGTTTATCATATTGGCCAATATTATAGTTCTAAGGTGGTACCTCAGAGTTGTTTTAATTTGCATTTCTCTAATCAAAAATGATTTACAGCACTTCTTCATATGCCTATAGTTTTGATTTTCTCATCTAAAAACTTGCCTGTTCATATCCTTTGATCATTATCAACTGGGGATTGGCTTGCATTCTTATAAATTTGACTCATTTCTCTATATATCTGAGAAAAGAGGATTCTGGTTTTTGATCCATTCTGCTATCCATTTGTTTCATGAGTTCATCCCATTCACATTCACAGCAATGATGATTACTGTTTACTTCCCTCTATCCTATTTTTCCTCCTGTTTTTCCTCTCTCTTCCTTTCACTCTTTCCCTGCTAGATAACTTTTTGCTTCTGTCTACCACCTCCCCCAGTCTGCCCTCTCTTCTGTTAATGTCCTTCCCCCCCTTTACTTAATTTCCTGTTCTCCTTTCTTATCAGGTAAGACATTTCTACATTCAACTGACTGTGTATATTATTGACTCTCTGAGCCAATACTGATGACAGTAAAGGTTCCAGTGATGCCCAGTGCCCACCTTCCCATCTTTCCCCTCCACTGTAATAGGTTTTTCATGTCTCTTCTTGTAAAATAATTTACCCCATTCTACCTCTCCCTTCCCTCTTCACCCAATGTACTTTTCTTTCTCATCCTTTATTTTTTATGTCATTCCCTCAAATTCACCTTATGCCCATCCCTTGTCTACATACATATTCCTTCTAACTGTACTATTACTGATACAATTTTTAAGCATTTTAAGTTTCATCTTCCCATGTCGGGAAATAAACTGTTCAGCTCCATTGAATTTCTTATATTTTCTTTTCCCCTTTTAGTGTTCTCTTGAGTCTTGCTCCTGGAGATCAAAATTATTGTTCGGTTCTGGTCTTCCCCTTATGAAAGCTTGAAATCCTTCTATTTCACTAAATGACTTCTTTCCCTTGAAGCATTATGCTTAATTTAACCAGGTAGGTGATTCTTGTAGTCCTAGCTCCTTTGCCTTCCAGAATATCGTGCTCCATGACCTCTGATCCTTTAATGATGCAGCTGCTAAGTCCTGTGTAACCTGATTGTGGCTTCCAGATATTTGAATTGTTTCTTTCCTGACACTTGCAGTATTTTTTCCTTGACCTTATAGTTCTATAATTTGCCAACATTCACTGAATTATGGAGAATGCAATGGAGTTGCAGTAAAGACACCTACTTGTCCTTCATTGACTACATTAAAACCTCTGACTACGTGGATCATAAAGAGATGGGAGTAGCAGATCATCTTACTTGTCTCTTGAGGAGCCTTTATGCAGGTCAAGAAGCAAGAGTCAGAATCAAACATGGCACAACTGATTGGTTTAAGATTGGAAAAGGAATATGACAAGACTATATATTGTACTCTGCATTTTGCATATCATGAAAAATGCCAGGCTGTATGAATCAAAAGCCAGAATTAATGTTTCTGGGAGTAATATCAACAATGTCAAATATGCAGATGATACCACTCTGGAATGGCAGAATATGAATAATTAAGAAGCCTCTTGATGAGGGTGAAAGAGAAAACTGTGTAAAAGCTGGCTTAAAGCTTAACACTTACAATGTCAGATTTTATATTCTTGGGCTCAAAGATCACTGTGGACAGCAAATGCAGCAATGAAATTAAGATACTTGGCTCCTTGAATGGCAAATCTCGACAGCAAACTAAAAAGCAGAGACATCACCTTGCCAACAAAGGTCTGTATAGTCAATACTATGGTTTTTCTAGTAGCAATATATGGCTGTGAGAGTAAGACTCTGAGTACCACAGAGTAGATGCTTTCAAATTGTGGCAAAGACTTTTGACATTCCCTTGGACTGCAAGGAGATCCAATCAGTAAATACTTAAAGAAATTAATTAAAGACCATTCACTGGAAGGTCAAATACTGACACTGAAGTTTAAATACTTTGGCCACATAATGAGAAGATGGGACTCATTGGAAAAGACCCTGATGTTGGAAAAGAGTGAAGGTAAAAGGAAAAGGGACAGCAGAGGATGAGGTGAAGAGTGAGTGTCAGGGAAGCAACACACATGAGCTTGGATAGACTTCTTCAGGCAGTGGAAGGACCTAGTGTGGTATGGTCTATGGCGTGACAATGAATCAGACACGACTGAATGACTGAACAACAAGAGCAAAACTGTAACAATCACAATTAAAATTCAGTTTTCTCACTTGTTGATTAACCACACGATTTCCCTCCTTATATATTTGTTTACACAAATTTAAACAAGTAATCTAAAAACTAGTTATACAGGTTTAAAAGCTGTTATGTTATATTTGTTACATGTTTGGCATACTGGATATAAAATAGGCTATATAACTAGGAAGACCTGTGTTCAAGTCCAACCTCTGACACATACTAGGTGTTTGACCCTAGGAAAATCAATCCACTCTCAGTAATCTAAGTAATCCTCTCACTCTTGGAATTATTAATCTTTTTTGTGTCAAGGATTCCTAAAAGGGGTAGCCTGGTAAAGTCTGGGTGAGCTCCTTTTCAGAATATTTTTAAATGCATAAAACAGAACTAGAAAGGAAAACAACTGTGTTTAAACAGTTTAAAATTTTTTTAAAAAATTAATGGACCTCAAGCAAGAATACTTAAGACTACAAGATAAAGAGGAAGTGCTGACCTGCAATAGTAGAGGCCAATGGTGGGATTCAAATAAAGTAACAACCAGTTCTCCAAGGAACCCAGCCAAGATGCGGGAGCCGGAATCCATGCTGACAACCAGTTCTGCCAAACTCAACCTAAAATTAGGTATCGGTTCTACAGAACTGGTACAAACCAGCTGAATCCCACCACCGGTAGACGGGGTTTCTCATCAAAGAGTTCCTTATACTAGTGAAATTAACAATCCAATTCCTGTTCCTTGCTATATAGATACTACATACTACCATGTACCCCAAAAATAATAAGTAGATTTTTTTTCCATTGTTTTCTTTCATATGGCTATATATAAGCCTTCCAGTTCCCAGAAATATACTGGACATCTTTTTGGGTACCCTATATGTTAATCTGGCAACCAAAAAAGAAAAAAGAAATAACTAGATAATAAGAGATCTTTTTGAGTTATGAGAATTTTTTTGTAGTGAAAATATTTCTGCTTTCACTAAATTTCATCATACCTGAAATGTACTCATTTCCACTCCTACTTAACTCTAAGTTCTTATTATTATCATCACTTTTCACATGAATGACCATAAAATTAAGTTTAAAATACTCTTACTGCAAAGACTTCTCAATTTCTGCTCTGACTATATTTTACTGGAAAAATCACAATGTTCTTTATATTAAAAAGGATGCAACGCATTTTTAAAAATTGGGAACATGGCCTCTAAAGACTGAAAAGAACCTCTATTCCTATTATTGCAAAGGTAACTCTACTACACATGCTTTAACAATGCTAGTCCTCAAAGATGCAGAATAAGATACACATTTTTTTCAGAAATGACCAATGTTTGGAGGATTCACTTTGCCTCTACTTCTTTGTTATTGGGTGTGGAGTTTGCTTGTTTTAATTGGAAAGAGAATCAATGGTGATAATTATGACCAAAAAAAAGGGAAGAAAAGAGGATCACTAGTGCATTTTTTTAAAATGTACATAAGAAAACTGAAGGAAGTTTCAGAAAAGGAGACAGATGAGCAAGGGAATCATGAAAACTAATGTGCTTAACTTCTGATACGGTTTTTTAAAGAGTAAGCTGTAAACAATAGGATATTGAAGTCAAACTCAAAGGTACCACTAAACTGTATATAAGGATTCTCTACCAGCAGCATACTGAACTGGAAAACCACATATTAACATTATTTCTATTTCTGTAGTATTTATTTATTTTTGTTAAGTATTTCCACTTACAATCTAATCTGGTCCAGGCTGTGATCCGCAGGCCCAATGTTTATTTAACACTACTACAATATAAAGTTTCATATATAATCCTTTTTCTATTCTTCATATATAGAAAATTCATGTTTATTTCAATTTCAGACTAACAGTAAAAACTGTTTTGAAATAAAGTCAGTCCTCAACAAAGGAAATTTTGCACTTAATTTAATTTGTCATTTATAGTAAGTAATGCAAGGGTCCTTCATTTTGTACTTAAGTTTCATACTTGTTCTTACTCTGATGAGTGTTCCCAATGATTCAAATGATTAGAAAAAATTTCTTAGGGATCATATAGAAATCAAGCATTTAGACAGAGAAAAGGAACAGTTCCCATCTATAGCCAAATTTCTCCCTGCCATCCTGAAGAACTCAATCCTACTGAAAACTCTGTTTGGTAGTTATCTAATACCACTATTCCAGGCCTAGACTGTCTTTCTATACGCCGGTTTTCTACATCATTTTTTTTTTGTCTCGCAAGCATTTTATTTAAACTTCTGTAGTTCTACTGACACCAAAACAGAACATTTTAGTTTATTTACATCTGGACATGATTTTTTTTTCCCATTTCTTATCTTAAACTGGAAATTACACAGAAAAAAAACTTTCTTAAAACTGTCATTTACATAAATTAAAGTGGAAAAAAAAGATGGATAAAAAAACAATAAATAAAAAAATAATAAAAGGATAAAATAAATAAAATTATTATAAATAATAAATAGGATAAAAAAAGTGGATAAACCAACAGGCAAGAGCAGCAGAAAACAGGGTCTCCAGATCTACTAAGAGTTCAGGTTATCTAAGAATAAACACTGAAAAACAAAGGAAAAGGATTCAATACACGATCAGGCAAAGGACCCATGGATTTTGAGGAGAGCACAGAACCACAACATGCTGCACCTTAATGTTTTAAAAGAGAAATGAGAATTATGAAAGCAGAAATGATGGCCTGTACAGCAGAAATAAATGGTAAAATAGAAGGAAAAAAAACTCATATCCAAAGTGGTTAAATCTCACCAAAGGAAACAAAAGAGAGAACTGAGTGGGAATGCAAATACACAAAAGTGAAGGAATGTGTGGGATGTAAGACCCTCACCAATTAAATTTATAATAAGGACCTATCTCAAGGTGGGAACAGAAATAAATTTTATTCAATTCTCGAGAATAAGGCATCCTCTGCTAGAACAGATCTAGCAAGGGAGGCTCTTTACAAGGAGCAAAGCACCAATAATTATACCTAACACAAGAGAATTCCTGCCCACCTCTGACCCTCCTCGCCATTGGCTGGGAGGTGGGCTTACAATCTGAGCACAAAAGCTAGACAAAGAATCAGGAAATTGAGGCACAGAAACTCCAATTCCCATTCCCTTAGTTAATGATTACAACTGAGGTGACACCTATAAATCTAAAGAAGGAGAACAGGATAAGGAGAGGGGGAGACCCTTTCCATTCTTCTACAGTATTGTTACAGTAAAGGAAAGCAGGTCACAGTGACCCTATTCTTACTGAGCAAATCTTTAAACCAGAACCAGAAGAAAGAACAAAAAGTTTCAGGGTAAACTTTCCCAGAGGCTGGGCCATTAGACTCTCATGGCCTCAGAATTTTCCCACTTCCCTATTTCCCTATTTCTTGATTTTTTTTTAAACATTTCTTAGTATAGATGTAGATATATATAGATAGATAGATAGATACATATAGATATATAGATATTTACACATATCTTCCCTGTGAAGTCTTCACATTTTATCTACCTCACACAAGGAAAAATCTGGAAGAAAAGCAGTAACATTTAAAAGAAAGCATGTTCTCCATGTAAGCAAAAATAATCATTTCAAATACAGGTTGCATGCTCTCAATTTAAAGATTACAAGTCTCCAAGAAAAAAAAAGATGACAAATCTAGAAACACCACAATGCAAGAAATAATACAAGGAAACTTCCCCAAACTTCAAAACACAGAAAACAAAATGCCATTTGAAAGCATCATAGGTCATCTCCCAAAAAGGGATCCAAGGGAAAAAATCCAAGACACACAGTTGTCAAATTTGAAAATTCCAGTGGGAAACAACAAATTCTGCCACTATCCAAGACTTTTAAAAACAAAGGAAAGGAAATTTGAAGAACAAAAGATTATTCTGTATCCATCAAAAAACAAATGGAATATTCAAAAGAGTAATAGAGCTCAAGATGCAGTCCAAAATGCCCCACCCTGCAAATCTGAATCTGACCATAAATGAAAAAAGTTATTGTACAGGCATAAATGGACCTTTTAAAAAAATTTCATAAAAAGCATCTATCTAAAACCAAAAGCAAGCATCATAAGCAATGGGGATATATTAAAACCTTTTTCAATAAATACGGGAGCAAAAAACAAGGCTACCAACTCTCTCCACTACTATTTCATAAAATTCTGGAAATGTAAGCAACAGGAATAAGACAAAAGAAAGAAACTGAAGGCATTAAGAGGACATAAAACTATCCTTGTTTGTTGATATTAACTCCATTCCTATAGAGAGAAAAGATTATTTTCTCTCATATTAATAACCAATTATTGCATTAGCACTAAGGTTTTCCCCCCTTCTATTTCATTATTCCTCTTGGCTGTTCGGTCATTCTTTTGAAAGGCAGGGCTAATAAAGAGATTAAATCCAGCAGTCCATCTCACTGGGAAAAGTTAGATCTGATCAAAAGGTAAAGAGAGTCTGGCCCATTATGTTTTAGTCAGTCAGGTCTGAGCAGAGGTGGACTCCCTTTTGTCTAGACTGCCCCTAGGTCCAGGTAGTCTGGACAAGAAATAAGTCTCTGAGTCTGAGTGATCAGAATCAGGTTCCCAGCCCCTCATTAGACTAAGCCTATCTCTCACTATAATACTCATTCTCTCATTAATTGTTAACCAACCAGAGTTGATTGCCACCCTCAGGAACACCCACTCTTCCAAGGGCATATAAGAGCTAAGTGGGTTCCATGAGGGTTCTTTGGCATTAGAGAATGCCACTGATGTCTTTTAATTAATTATCTGCTATTATAATATTTTAGTAAACTTTTTATTTTTTCAGTTGTGTGTATATATGCATATATATATATAGTTTTCACATTCTTAGAAGGTTTTGAGTTCCAAATTTTTATCCCTCCCTCCCATCCTCCCTTCCCTAAGACAGCAAGCAATAATATAGATTATACATGTGCAATCATGTTAAACATACTTCCACCTTAGTCATGTTGTAAAAGAAACAGATCAAGAGGGAAAAGCCACAAAAAAAACAAAAAGAGTGAAAATAGTATACTTGAATCTGCATTCAGATTCCATAGTTCTTTCACTGGATGTGGACCAGCTATTATAATTAATAAAATGATTAATTACCCATAATGTCTCACAAACTTTCTATATGTCACAATGTTATAATAATAATGGAATCTAAGAGACAACAACAGAAAAAAAAATCCCATTCCCAGTTAACATCAAAACACATAAGGTATCTGGAAATCAATTTGTCAAAGCACATAGGACTTATATGGATTCAATTACAAAATGTTCCTTCAAGAAATAAAGAATAATTTGGATAGCTGAAGGAATGTTCAGTGCTCATGCCTGGGCCATGCTAATGTAATAAAAATAATACACTTAATTTACATGTCTGATGCTATGCCAATCAAATTTACCAAGGAGATATTTTCTAGAACTTGGTAAAAATAAAAACAAAATTCACTTGGAAAAACAAAAGATCTAGGATATCAAGGGAAATGATGGAAAGAGGTAGGGAAAAAGGGAGAATAGCATTTCTGAGTATTAAGTCATATTATAAAGCAGAAGTTATTAAAACCATCTGGTATTGTGTAAAAAAGAGACATGGATCAATGGAACAGATTAGAAGAGGGAAAATCTGAAACAGTGGATCTCAATATCCCAGTATCAAATAAAGTAGAAAACATAAATAACTTAAGAAAAAAATTAGATATTTGATTTTAAAAAGAGAAAACTAAAAATTATCTGGCAAAAATTAGTCTTAGACCAATAATTTACACCATATTCCATAATACATTACACTAAGAGGTTACCCTAATAGTAAAGATCAAATTATAAAAAAATTAAAAGAGCATATCATATACCTCTCACAGGTAGGAGATGCGTTCTTAACCAAACAATACACAGAGGCAATCACAAAAAATAAAACAGATAATTTGATTATATTTAACTGAAAATCCTCGGCACAAACAAAATTAATGCAGCTGGGATAAGAAGGGAAGTAATCTAAGAGGAAAAAATCTTTGCATCAAATTTCTCTGGACGAGTTTGGTATTATAAACAATATATATAAACAATGATCAAATCTATATAAAATCAATAGCCATTCCCCAATAGATAAGTGGTCACAGGTTATAAACAAACAGGTCTAAAAGGGAATTGTAAAGCATTCACAATCACAAGGAAAAAATATTCCAAATCACAATAATAAGAGAAATACAAATGAAAAAACCCTTAGATTTTATCTCACACTCTGCAAACTGACAAAGATAAGAAAAAAATACCAATAGTCAATGTTGGAGGGGTTGTGTGAAGATAGTACTTGTGAATTGTTGCTGGAGCTGTGAATCAGTAAAAACATTTTGGAAAACAATTTGGAATTACACAAATAAAGTAACTAAAATGTTTGACCCAAAGATTCCATTACTGGGCTTATAGCCCAAGTCTCCAAAATATTTATAGTAGAACCTTTTTTCATAGCAAATACTTTTGATGGCAAATACTAGAAACCAAGTAGATGCCCATCAACTGGAGAATGATTAAACAAATTGAAATACATGAATATATTGGAATTAAATAACTTCCCCAGGGTCACAAAGCTAGTGTCTAAGATCAGATGTGAATTCAAAATGATGAGTCTTCCTCACTCCAAACCTAGCACTCTATCCACTTTGCCACAATGGCCCCACCCTCTCTCCTGACCCTACCCTTTCCAATTAACTGAGAGAAAAAGGAAAAAACACCTCATAACAAATAAATATAATCAAACAAAATTCACATAATAATCATGCCCCAAAAATGTTTGTCTCTGCACTTTGGGTCTACTACTTTTCTGAATGTCCTTTGCTAAGCATGCCTAGCTAGAAACTTGGAAGGTCTTTCCCTCCTCCCAGATTGATAATTTTGTGATGCTAATTCTTTTGTTCTTTTTTTTTTAGTCCTCTTTGTGACTCCACTGGTGTTTTTCTTGGTAAAGACACTGGAGTGGTTTGTGATTTCATTCTCCAGCTCATTTTACAGATGAGGATACTGAGGCAAACAAGGTTAAATGATTTGCCCAAAGTCACACAGCTATTAAGTGTCTGAGGTCAGATTTAAATTCAGGTGTCCTGACTCCAGGCCCAGAGCTCTATCCACTGTACCACATAAGTGTCTCAATTCTTATCTACCCTTTAATCATTGAAAGGACATTGCCTCAGACAAACTGAGCCCTGGGAAAGACCTTAGCTTAGAAAGGCCAAGGTCATCCACTACATCCCCAGCCATCCCCAGTTGTCTTGACTCATGTCTTGCCACTGGATTTAGATGACTCTGGAGAAATGAGGCGTGACTGCACAACTCTGCCTCACTTACTGTATTTACCCATGTATAAGATGCATCCTCTTCGAAAAATTTGGGGTCTAAAAACTGGGTGTGCCTTACGCAGTGCTTGTAGAATTTTTTACTTGCATTTCCTGCTTTTTTTGCACTGCATTTTCCACTTTTTCACCCTTGTTTTTGCGCTCACTGTTGTAGATTTTTTTAATTGCATTTCCTGCTTTTTCCACACTTGTTGTCTTTGCACTCATTATTTCACATTTGTTATCGGTATATTAGGTTATGTTTTGCCACATTCCGCCCAGAAATGGCTCAGAAAAGATTTTCGTACAGCGCTAAATTCAAGTTAAAAGTGATCCAGTTTGCAAAAGTGAATGGAAATCATGCTGCTGAATGTAAATTTGGTCCTCCTCCAACTGAGAAAACAATCCCAGACTGGGTACAGGAAGAAGAAACCCTACTGAAAACGCCACAGCAGAAGAAGGCCATGAGAGGCAAGTCACCAAAATGGCCTGATTTAGAGAGGGAATTGAAGATATGGATTGAAGAGCAAAGGGCAATTGGAATTCCTGTGTCCACAAAGATGGTTCAGCATAAGGCAAGAGGAATTGCTGATGAAAAAGAAGTTACTGATTTCAAAGGACACAACTGGTGCTTTAGGTTCATGAAACAGAATGGACTAAGCATTCGTACACGTACCAGACTTGCCCAAAAGATGCCTGAAAGCTATGAGCAGATGAATAAAACTTGAGTTCAATAACTTTATGTAACACATTTTTTTTTTCAAATTTCAGGCCCCAAAATTAAGGTGCAACTTACACATGGGGAAATACAGTAAATCCAATTCACATGCTCACACATCAATCAAGACACCACCCTCATGATATTATTGGCCCTCTTCAGAGGGATGAACAACATCACTCCCCTAACCTCTCTGCTGACCTCCAACAATCTTTCAGACATCTTGAACTGGATGTCCAGTAGACATCTTAAAGTAAACATGTCCAAAAACAGAACTCATTTTCCCCCTAAACTATCCCCTCCCTGCCACCTCGCCTTTACTACTGTAGAGAGCAAAACCATCATCCCAGTCCCTCAGGTTCACAACCTCAACTCCTCACTGTCTCACCCTTCCTTATCCGATCTGTTGCCAAGGCCTATCAGTTTGACCTAGGCATCTCTCACCAACATCCCTTTTTATACTGCTACCACTCTAGTCATCACCTCACACAGACAACTACAATAGCCTGCTAGTGAGTCTGCCTGCAGGTCTTTCCGCACTCCAATCCACCCTGTTAAGCACCAAAGTGATTTCCTGAAGTTCGGGTACCACTATGTCACCCACTCTACTCAATAACCTCCAGTGCCTCCCTACTGCCTCCACAATCAAATACAAAATCCTCTGTTTATCAGTTAAAGCTGGGCTGTCCAAAATGTGGCCTGCCTACAAGCATAGAAATTTACATAAATGCAGAGCTCTCACTAAAAAGGCAAATCAAAATATATTGTCTATTGTTTCAATAAAAGCCTAAGGTTGGACAGCCCTGATTTAAAGCACTTCACACTCTAATACCCTCCTACCTTTCCAATCTTCTTACACCTAACTGCCAGCCCCTTACTCTTCAATTCAGTTACAATGACCTCCTGGCTTTTCCACAAATGAGACACTCCATCCATCTCTCAGCCCCCAGCATTTTCTCTGGCTATTCCCCAGCCCCACTACGCCCAAAATGCTCTCCCTCCTCAATTTTACCTACTGACTTCCCTGGCTTCAAGTTCCAACTAAAATCCCATTTTTTTACAGGAAACCTTTCCCAAATCTCTTTGCCTTCCCTGTGTTATTTCCTATTTATCCTATATATAGCTTGTTTCCATACTATTTGTTTCTATGTTGTCTCTCCCATTAGATTGTGAGCTCTCTGAGAACAGAAACTATCTATTACTTCATTTTGTATCCCTAGTGTGTAGGGATATAGTAGGCATATAGTAGGAACTTAATAAATGCTGAGAGCAGAACCACAAAAACAATATACACGATAACTAAAATAGAAACGCACAAAAAAAAATCAAAAATCAGTGTTACAAAATTATGAAGAACAAGCATTGATCAAAGAAAGAGATATGAAAGGATGCTCTCAACTTGCCCCTTGTAGAAGGTGGGAGCTCCACAGGCATGGCACATGTTTTTGGTTTTTCAATGTATTCATTAGTTTTGCAGATTTGTTTTTCTCTAAAAAATACTATTTCTTACAGGGGATGGCTCTCCGGGAGGGAGAGGAATACTGGAGAAAACTATGATAATGTGAAAGATAAAAGCCATCAGTTAAAACATTTAAATTTTTAAAATGCAAAATAAATTTTAATTTTTTTTAAAAAAGAAATCCAATAAGAAACTACAGTTTCCATACCATAACTTCACAAAAAGTCAGACAGCAACCAAAAGGCAAGAGGAAAAGATTTGTCTCCCCACCCCCCAACAATTGGGTACCAGCATGAAAGAGGAGGGAACACCAGCAGGCAACAAGGCTCTGTGCTTGGAGGCAGCAAGAAAGGAGGACTGCCCAGAGAAAGTCTCAAAGTGGAGACTTTAGAAGTCCCAGGCAATGACAGCAAGGCAGCAACCAACAAACACAATGTTGCCCAGCACAGTGCCAAAGCACTAATGATGGGGATAGGATCTGAACCCCTAAAAGGAAAAGACCATGACTTTGGGATCTAGACTCCAAAAAGGAAACTTTCCCACAAATTTCAGCAGCCCAGATTCCTGGCGTTAGCGGCCCACCCCAGCCCACATAGATTACCTAATTAGTTTAACTCAACATTCCACAATCCCTTCGAAGGACCCTTTCGGTTACCTCCAGAGCACCTTGGGCTATTTACCACTCCTTGATCCCATCTAGATTTTCTCACAGTCTTTTTCTGTATAAAAGTACCATTTTTATCCATGTCAAATCCATGTCAGATTCCTTAAAAATCTGGTCCCCTAGTATTGGACTCACTAGGAATCTCACCCACCCAACAGATGTCATAATACATGGACTGAAAAAAGACTTGAGTGATCGAATTCTTTGGAGGCAACCCTGTAAGCCCCACCACCCATATCTTTGCATTTCGGGGTTCCCTGGCACCCCAGACAGCATCACTCAGACCAGGATAGTCAGGGCCAGGGGCTCTTAAGTTTTTAACACCAGATACCAGAGAAGGACTTCAAAATCTAACATTCGAAATCTGAAAGATCCAAGGAGCCTAAACAACAGAAGGTAAAGGTGGGTGCAAGAATCCAGGCTGGACCAAGTAGGGCAGACCATCCTACCAAATAAAAGAGAGTGCAGTCTGGCCCTGGCACAAAGCCCCAACTCAGGAACTAAAGCTGGAATGATGAGTAATTTTTTTTTTAAAAAGTACCAAAAATTATTGCCAATCTAAAGACATAAAAAACTACAAACAGAAACTTAAAGAGAAATTTTTAAAAATGGATTTTGCACAAAAACTTCACGTATGCCTGGAAAAATGAAACAAGTGATTAAAAATGAAATAAAAGCGCTGGAGGAAAGAACTGGAAGTAGAATACTTTAGGAGAAAAAGTGATATACTTTGCCCGAGAAATAAATTCCTTGAAGACATGAATAGATAAAATGGAAATAAATAACTCCATGAACAGTAAGAATAAAACAAAATCAAAAGGCTAAATAAAAAGAAAAATATAATTTAGCTGATATCTAAAAATGACTTGGAAAAGAGGTAAAGGAGAGATAACTTCAGAATCACTAGACTTCATGAAAGCTATGATTTTTTTAAAAGCCTGGACACTATTTCAAGACATCATGAATAAAAACCAAAAACCGCCCAGATCTATTAAAATCAGAGAACAAAGTAAAGATAAAAAGATTTCACCAATCACTTCCTGAAAGGAACCTGGAAAGGAAAAGTCCCAGGATTAAAGGCAAAAAAAAATACTCCAAACATCCAGAAAACAGTTCAAGGACCAAGAAACTTCGTAACAACCTGGAAAAACCTACACGACATAATGCTGAGTGAGCGAAGCAGAGCCAGGAGAACACTGTACACAACCACAGATATATGGATTCAGTGAGGACCAACCCTGAAAAACTTCGCTCTTCTAAGCAACACAAGGTGCAAGGACAACTCCAAAGGACTCACAATGGAAAATGCTGTCTACATCCAGAGAAAAAACTATGAAGTTTGAATGCAGATTGAGGCACACTTCATGCTCGCATTTTTTTCTTCTCTTTTGTTTTTGTTTTTGGGGTTTTTTTTTTGGTTCTGTTTCTTCTTTCTCATGATTCATTCCATTGGTCATAATTCTTCTCCACAACTTGACTAGTGTATAAATTAATTCAATGCGAAGTTATACGTGGTAGTTATATGAGATTCCATGCCGTCTTGGGGAGGGAGGGGAGAAAATCTGGAACTCAAAATTATGTAGAACCATGTGTTGTAAACTAAAAATAAAAATTAAAAAAAAAAAAGGACCAAGAAACTAAAGTCAAGATCACACAAAACTTGGCAGCTTCTAATAAAAACCAGGAGAATTTGGAATACATTTCAAAAGACAAAAGAGATAATAAGGCTTACAACCTAAATTAACTTACCCTGCAAAGTTAAGTATAATCCTACAGGAGGAAAAAAAAGATCTTTAATGGAACAAAGGACTTTCAAACATTTTTGATCCAAAAACCATAGCTGAGTAGGAACTTAAGAAATACAAAAAAGAGAATCCTAAGAAAATTAGAAAAGTAAATTTATTTGAGCAGATGGAATGATGCAGTGATGTAGTAGAATGATGATGCTGTGCTAACATTCTAAAAGGAAAAGAAGTGAGCTTAATGGCTTCAAAGGATATTAAGAGAATAAAATAAGAAAAAGGTCCTGGAGAGAACCTGATCTGCTCTATGACTTTAGAGAAGGAAAAAAGGATAAAAGAAGGAATATATTAGAAAGGAGGAAGAAGGGAATGAAACTTCCTATTTTTCATAATTCAGATTTGCGAGAAGAATACAAACATGGAGGAAAGGGTGGGCAAAGTGAGTATCAAACTAGCCTTAACCTTAATCTTATCTGAAAGGAACAAAGAGCTGAACACTGCAGTAGAAATACATCCAACTCAACCTGGGAAACAAAAAGTTTGAACACATGCACACATAAATCAGTGTAGAAGCAGGTCTATTTCCAAAGATGATTAAGGAAAAAGGAAAAGAACCTATATGTTCTAAAATGTTTATAGCAGCTCTCTTTGTAGTGGCAAATTGCCCATTAACTAGGGAATGGCTGAACAAGCTGTGGTGTATATGTATATGATTGTGACGGAATACTCTCTCTCTCTGCACTTATGTTATATATACACATATACACATACATATACACATATGTATGTGTAGACAGAGCTATAATAAATGAGCTCAACAATCTTAGAAAAGCACAGAAAGACTTACATGAAATAAAAACGAAATGAGCAGAATCAAGAGAACATTGTATACAGTAACAGCAACATTGTTTTAAGGACTTTAAGCAGATAAGTTATTTTGACTATTATAAATACCCAAATTAACTATAAAGGACATATGAAGAAAGATGCTATATGCATCCACAGAAAGAACTTATAAATGGATATGTGCAAAATTATTCTATACATATACCTATTTGTGCCTAATAACCAGCCATCTGAGGCGAGGAGGAAGAAAAAAGGGAAAACAAAGAAACTTACATGATAATTTTGTTGTATATTTAAAAGGAATAGCAAGTTGTGCATAGCAGATTTGCAGTTTCATGTGCAATCATCTTTTTTTATCATACTATGTTATGGAAATGCTTGTTTTATTCCATAAATTTAAAAGAAAATTAAAAGAAATGATTTAATGTAGAAATACATCAAATAAAAAACATTCAGAGGTGGGGGAGAGAGGGTGCTAAGAGGGAGGACAATACCTGGGAGGAAGCAATCACAAGCAAACCAAAATTCCAGATCCTGAAAAGGAGACTAAAGGGGAAGGAATCAGAAGTACATTGCCTCTTGTACAATGGGGAATGGCTGAACAAACTGATAAATGAACATAATGGATTATTGTACCTTAATAAATAACAAAAGACAATTTCAGAGCATACTGGGCTGTACAAATGAACAGAAAGAGACATGAGCAGAACCAAAAGAAAGAATTATGTAAGGACAAAAACATTTTAATAAGGACAACAACGTAAAGAAAAACAACTTAAAAGATTTAACTGTGATCAAGAACAATGACCAATTCT
Organism: Trichosurus vulpecula; assembly: GCF_011100635.1. NCBI lineage: Eukaryota > Metazoa > Chordata > Mammalia > Diprotodontia > Phalangeridae > Trichosurus > Trichosurus vulpecula. Next base: position 86,859,542 of record NC_050581.1, on the reverse strand, counting down.
TTCTCTTCAGGACCTCCAATTAAGCATGTTACCTATCTCCTATTGGTGCTGTTGGTCCTTCTTTCTCAAAGACCTATGACATTGTGACTGGAATAAGATTTAAGTGAGGCTGAGCTGTGCAAAGTCATCACCCTCATTCTCTCCTTCAGAGTCACATAAATCCAAGGGCAAAACATAAGTCAAGACCATTGGAGATGGCCCAGGATCCAGTGGGTGAAGCTGACCTTCCCAAACTAAGGTCTTTCCCAAGTCTCAGTTGTATGCCTGTGAACCTGGACAGTCTACTAGAGCCATGCCAGGAAACTACATCGCTTTCATCTGAATAGTCTTAGGAAGATTCTGAAGATCACCTGGCAGGATAAGGTACCAGACACTGAGGTCCTTACTCAAGCTAATCTGACAAGCATTCAAACTCTGCTTCAGATAGCACAACTCCGATGGGCTGGCCACGTTGTTCGAATGCAATATGTACATTTGCCAAAAAGACTATTTTATAGAGAACTCAGGGCAAGCATTCACATGGTGGTCAGAAAAAGTGATACAAGGATATTCTCAAGGCCTCTCCCAAGAACTTCGGAATTGATTGTGTGACATGGGAGACATTGGCACAGGAGACGCTGGCACAGGACTGCTCACCATGATGTTCCCACATCAGAGAAGGTGCTGTGCTCTCAAAGGAAACGCAGGACGTGCAAGTTTGGAGTCTCACCCCAAAAGTTTACAGGGACTATTTGTGCTGGACCTGTGAATCTAGACTCAAGTATAATGACGTCATTTTGGTCTCCTTCAAGGACAACAACCAACCAACCAGGTAAAATTTGAGACAAAAGATGGTCTAATTTAGCATCACAAAAATATCAATCTGGGAAGGGAAAACTCTCCAAGTTCGGGAGGCAGCACAGAAAAAAATTGCTATTCACATTCAAATCTAAGCCTTCAAAACCTAAACAAAGAGCCATAGGAGTTTGAGAGCTAGACTTTTTTATAAAAAGCTGAGACAATTTTTTTTGACATGCTTTAGCAAAGAACATTCAGAGAAGTGGAAGACCCAAAGTGCAAAACCAAACATTTTTTGGATATAGCTATTATTGTGTGGATTAATTTTGCCAGATTATGCTATTTGTTACAAGTGGTTTCTTGTTGGGGTTTTTTTTCCCCTTTTTCCTCTCTTAAGTGGAAAGAGTAGGGTCATGAGAGAGGGTAGGCTATTGTAATATATTTTAAAATTCATGGGAAAAAATATGAGGAAGTTTGAAAGTAAATACAGACGAGCAAGCAGGAAAGTTTTGAAAGTAATCTGTAAGATTTTGTATATAATTTTGGTGGGTTTTTTGGTTTTAAACAGTATGAAATGGAGAAAGCAGCTAGGCAGTATGGTAGACAGAGTACCAGTCCTGGAGTCATGAAGACCTGAGAGTTCAAATATGACCTCAAACACTAGCTGTGTGACCCTGGTCAAATCGCTTAACCCTGTTTGCCACAGTTTCTCCATCTGTAAAATAAGCTGAAGAAGAAAATGCCAAACTACTCAGGTATCTCTGCCAAGAAAACCTCAGGAGAGGTCAGAAAGAGTTGGATACAACAGAAAACAACAATGAAATGGAAATGCATGATTTCAGTAGAATGTACTTTTTTATGTCCTGCTGTTTGCATGAAAGTGCTATTTGTTTTTGCGTTTTAGTTCAAAATAAGATTAAATTTTAAAAATCCTAAAAAGAAAAAAAGGACAATATGAGAAAAATATAAAATTAACAGTCACAGTAGTGAATTAGAATGTGATATATTCATCCATAAATCAGCAAGGTGGCAAAATGGATCAGAAAGGAAAATAACAATACGCTGTTTATAAGAAACACAACTGGGACAAGAGGATTCTCACAGTGTAAAAATGAGGGGTTGGAGTACAATTTACTATGCTTTGCAACAAATTCATTCAGAAGAAAAGCAGGGCCAGCAATTAAGTTCAGACAACACTAAAAATGTATGAAGTTAAAAGAAATAAGCAGGGTAACTACGTTGTGCATGCAAGGTCCATATGAACGAAATAACATCTATACTTAATTCATATCCACCACATGACAGAACATCTTAAGTACTTAAAAGTTAACCAAATTGTTAAGGTGAAACTGAACTCAACATGTCCCTTTCAAGACTAGAGAAATTTAACAAAAAGATCAACAAGAAGTATTTTTTAAAAACCTGAATTTTATAAAAGTTAAAATTAAATTGTTATAAGCAATTAAAGAATGAGAAGAGAAAGGAAAATGCATATTTCTCACCTGCACATGGCACCTTTACAAAAATGGATTTTGTAACTTGCGCATAAAAACATCAAACAAATGCAGAAATATTAACTATATTCCTTACTGATCACGATAGAAAATGAAAATCAAAGAATGGCATTTAAAAAACTGAATAATTCAATCCTAAAGAACAGTTGAGTCAAAGAACAAATTATAGGGAGAAAAAAAAGATAAATTTCATAAGAGAAAATGTCAATAATAAGACAACATACCAAAACTTTTGTACCGCAGTCGAGGTAGTAATACTTAGAGAAAAGATCATTGAACTGTGCACTCACCTAAAAAAAGTAAAAAGCAAGAAAAAAAAACCAACACAAAAACTGAAATTCTGAAAAAATCAAAGAAATTAACAAAATGTTTAAAATTGGATTGAAAAATAAAATTAGAAGCTGGTTTTAAAAAACTATTAAAATATGCAATACAGTATCAAACCTGCCTAAAAAGATTGAAGAAAGCAAACTGCCATAATTGAAAATGAAAAAAGAGAATTCAACAAATGAAGAGGAAAGAAAGCACTAGAAACTATTTTGCCCAAGTGCATTTCAAAAGATGATAATTTAAATTAAAAGAACAATTATAAAAAAACACAAACTATCTAGATTAATGGCACAAGAAAGAGAAGTTAAATAACCTAATCTGAAAAAAAGAAATGTTCAAGCATAAAGATAATTCAGAAAGGGAAAGAAAACAGGATCTGATGGCTTTACAAGGTAACTTTATCAAATATTCAAAAAACAATACCTTCCAATACTATACAAACTGCTTACAAAAAGAGGGTAAGAAATGATCCTACCAAAATACCTTCTGAGACAAAAATAGTCCTTAAACCCCTAACTAGAGAGAAATAAAGCAAAGGAAAACAAAAACTATAGACCTAATGAATATTAGTGGTAAAATGCTGAATAAAATTTTAGAAAAGGGGCCATAACAATATATTAAAAAGATTATACTCTATAATAACCAAGTTGAATTTATTCTAGGAATGAAGTGTTGTTCAATATTAGGAAAACAATAAGCAGAACAGACCATAATAATAACAAAATAACAAAAATCACAGGAATCACTATATGAATAAAAAGCTTATAACAAAACACAGCACTCACTTCTGGTTTTAAAAATAACATTTTAAAACATAATATTAAAAGGACTATTATTTAATATGGTCAATCGTATCCAAAATTAAGAGCTAGCATTATCTTTAATGGAGAAACAATACAGGCTTTTCCATTAAGATCTGGATAAAGGAAGGATATCTAATTACCATCTATTATTTGATATAGTTCTAGAAATGTTAGCTAAGCAAGCAAAAGGAAATGGAGTAGGGACTTTATGATTTCACTAACACAGAGAACTTCCAAATGAAGAAACTTCCCTGACCAATACAGATCAGCAATTTCTCTGCAATTTATGGTCAGAGTTGCCTAGAGCAGGGAGAAGTTAACCGACTTGCCCATGATGATAAAACCTTTATGTGTTAGAGGTAGGACTTGAAACCAGGTCTCACTATAGCCATAAAACAATAAAACTGAGAGAATAAGCATATACAAACAAGCAGACAAAATTATCACTTTTTACAGGAACTGTGATGATTTACTTGGAGAAGCATACTCAATGAAACAATTCGTAACTTAAGCAAAGTAGCAAGATATAAAATAAACTCATTAAATAATAAGCCTTTCTGCATATCACCAATAACAACCAACAGAAATAGGGAGAGAAATTACCTTAAAAATATCTACAGACTATATAAAATATTTGAAAGTCTACCAAATGATAGGGCATAGGCTCTGGGAACCCCCTTGAACTCTCCTTGAATCTTCCCACTTGATCTAAGGCCATAAACCTTCCCTTGTCACTATGGCCAAATCTGTTACTCTTAACTTAGCCTAGCCCTCCATAGTCTGTCATCTCCAGGTGGCCTTCAGCTTCTTCCCACCCTTAATCCCATTCTCTAGGTTCTAGGAGTGGGATTAGTCAGGCTCATCAAGACCCTCCTTAGACCCCTCCTCCCATCACCCCAGACTACTTGGCCACCCCTAGTTCCCTCCCACAGTCTTTCTGTATATAAGATCCATCTTGCCTCCATGACAATGTTCAGATTCATTCTCGTCAATACAAGGGGCATAAAGGCTCAGATTCAATCTGGCCCCCTGGCATTAAGCTACACAAATGCTCAGATTCATTATGTCTACCCAGTGTGGCAGAGCTTTAAATAAACTTTGTTTTACTCTGGCTGAAAGAAGGCTTGCATCGAATTCATTCAGGCAGGACGCACATGTTGTTATTTCGCGGTCCCAGCACCCCTAAACCTCAACACTACCAAGAGACACATAGGAATTACATAAATTCAACTACAAAACACTTCTTACAGAAACAGATTTGAAAATAACTGGGAATGATATTAACTGCTTGTGCTTAGGCCATGCCAATATAATAAACATGACAATGCTACCTAAATTAAGTAACTTGATGTCATACCAATCAAACCAAAGCATTATTTTATGTAACTAGAAAAAGCAATAACAATTCACCTGGAGGAACAAAAGATCAAGACTCTCCAGGGGAATAATTTTTTAAAGTGAGAAAGGAAGGTAAGGTGGCCTAGCAGTACCAGGTGTCAAACTATACTAGAGAGTAATAATCATCAAAAATATTTGATACCGGCTAAAAAAAAGTTGATGTGAGACGTATTAGATACACAAAATCCAGAATCAGAGAAATTTTGGACAGTGCTAAATAAAGAACCACAACTACAAAATAAGGATAGCAAATACAGCTGGGAAAAAAGGAAAGCAGTCGGAGAGAAATTAGGTTTAGACCATCATCTCACACCAAATACATACTACAATATGAATACAAAGCCAAAATATAAAATATCACATTGTAAACAAATTAGAGAACTAGAGAAGATACCTTTCTTTCACAATAATGGAGGGGGAAATACTTCTTGACCAAACAAGGAACAAAGAGGATCACAGGAGATAAAATATGTAATTTTACATAAATAAAATTGAAATGCTTTTGCACAAACAAAATCAATGGAGTTTAAATGATAAAGGAACAGTTAAAATGAGAAAAAAAAATCTTTACAGGAAACTTCTCTGGTTTAGGTCTACTATCCAAGATACGCAGGGCATTGATTTTAAATTTTAATAACCTAAAACTGCACACTTTTGGGGCCTTTATATAAGAACAAGCACCATTGTCAAAAATATGAACAAATAGTTCTCCAAAAAAAACCAAATTGCCAACAACTATACTGAAAAATGCTCAAAATCACTAAGCAATGTAAATTCAAACAGTTCTAAGGTTGTATCTCACACCCATCAGACTACTAAGGATTACAAAAAAGGAAAATTGTTAACAGGGGATTCAAGAAGACAAACAGATTCATTCACTATTAGTGGAGCTGTGAAATGGTCCAGTATTTTGGAAGGCAATTTGGAACTATACCCAAAAAATAACTAAAGTGTTTAATACCCCTACTGGGATTATATCCAGAGATCAAAGAGAGAAAGGGTCTACATGGTTTTTTTTTTTTAATGTATACAGAACATTTTGTTTCAGCAAAGACCTGCAAAGTGGGTAAACTGGAAAAATGGATAAGCATATTATGATACATGAATGTGACAGAAATTATCATTTATATAGCACCTACTATTTACCAGGCTTTGTACTAATCACTTTACAATATTATCTCATTTGATCCTCAGAACTCTGGGAGGTAGGTACTATTATTATCCCTATTTTACAGCTGGGGAAACTGAGGCAAATGGAAGTTAAGTGACTTACTCAAGGTCACACAGCTAGCAAATGCCTGAGGCACAATCTGAACTCAGGACTTCCTGACTGCAGACCCATATACTGACTAAATGCCTCAATTACTGTTCTATTTAAAAAATATTCTAAAGTCCTAGAACCCTAGGGATGACTTCAGAAGACTGATGAATCACACTTCCCACCTCTTGACAGAGCCTAAAGACACAGAATAACAAAAACATTTTCTGACAGGGCCAATACATCAATTTGTTTTGGTTGGATCGTATTTATTACAAAGAAGGAGTTAATTTTTTGAGGGGAAAAATGCAGAGAAAAGGTTTAATAATAGTGATGCCCCTCAAAAAAGGAAGCATTGATTTGACAATTGTAAAACAGAGGAGTAGAAAGTGTAGAAAGAGACAATGATAAGCAGAACAGCATTAGGATTACTGTGTTGAATTACTATAAACTTAAAAACTATAAAATTCTCTTTTTCTCTTCTTTGAATATGGAAATGATCATGTCTGTTGCGTAATAGCATCGACCTCACAAAGTGGATGGGATTTTCAAATAAGGCAATGTATATGAAATCCTGTGCAAGTCAGAGCAGTATTAGTAGCTACTAACAAAAGATCCTACCATAAATAAGTCTATATTTACATACTATGATATGCGTTTTACTTCCTCTAACTTTATGATTATAAATTTTATATAAAACAAATTCCATTTGTATTTTCAATGTTCACTGCAAAAAATGAGCATTTTCAGTTTATATAATACTCCAAACAAAACACAGAACACCAGCTAACTAAAGTTTTAATCTACTTTATACAAATACATTTACAATAGGTATTAATGTTTATTATTTAATGTCCAGGAAATTTAGTGTTTAAGTTCTAAATATATTCATTTAGTGAAGCTTCTTGCTTCGATAATTGAAAAAAAATCCCTTCAGCAAGTTACTTTAGCAGAATTTAAATTACTGGATAGAGGCAAATGGTGGGGCTTTCCCATTTGGTCTGACAGACTTACCTACTGAGAACTTGCTAAATTTCAAATCTGTGTCAGAATGCTGATACCTAATATAAGTATTCTGTATGCATTTATTCCTATAGAGTATTTATAAAGCCCAACATATCTGGACATTTTTCAAATGTTTACTATCAATTAAATGAGACTTATAAACTCTTAGATCTCAGCTTGTGTTCATCTCCTATCTCTTACCAGATGGCAGATTATGACAGGGCTCTTTAGCCCTTGGCAAAATATAGGACTAAACAAAACCATAATTAGATATTATCAGCCTGCCAAAAAGGGGACAGAGGTACAGTATATAATCCTTGTTATCAGTGATACAGACGAGATTTAGTGTTGGAAAGATCCTTAATGATAATCTAGTCTAACACCCTCATTTTATAAAATAGGAAACTAAGGCCCAAGCAGTGATTAGTGTTTCACTGATTGATTGAACTGAAAATGTGGGACGTCAGAGAGTTCAAAAGGTAAAAGGTTGAGCAATATTATAGTACTTTAAATTATCCAAACTAAAAGTCACAGAAATAAAAATTATGCAATCTTGAAACTGAAACCTGATGTACAGTGAATAATTAGAAGCAGTATAAGTGAATACGAGATTAAAATTCTTGTGGTAGAGCTTGTAGAACATGTAGGGGACATAATCCCTCCCTCCAAGCCAAACTCTACGTGTGTCTCGATCTATGAAAAGCGTTCCTTTCCCTTCCCTTGTAGTTTAAGTCATGAAAGGAGTGCAGAAGATAGGTACACAGAAAAAACAAGCCTTGCATCTGTGTGGGGAACTTGCAGTTTGCAAACTCCTTCCAATGACACAATCACAACGAGGCATTAAAGTGACTCCCATGGTGACAGAACCAGCAGATACTAGAAGCATGACTTGATCCCAGGTCCTCCTCGCTCCAAGGCCAGTTTCTATCTCTGCCATGCTACCTCTCACTATTAACAAATACAAAGACAGACACAGACACAGACACATAAACACATGCACACTGAAGTTGCCCAAGATCCCCATGGTCCTTGGGAAATGAAGAATAGGGAAAATGTCTCACGAACTCTGGAGCTAAAGACTTGTTGGGTACTGTATTTTTAGGCCAGATCTTCAGTTCCATTCATTCTTTTAAATCATTCCACTAATATTTATCAAGCTCATATTACAAGGAGGGCCCTGCCCTGGGAGGAAGAGAAAGTTTAGACAAAACAAGATCACTACACCCTTACTGTACTATGAGTAAAAGGATAAGATACAAACACAAATAATTATAATACACAACATTATGTGATGGTCCTGAGATAGTAAATTCAGCACATGCTGGGCAGAAGATTCTCTACTATCAAGAAACTTACAGATAAGAGAAAGAAGAGTTTAAAGAATAGTACTGTATTGTGTTTATGTTTTAACGCCTTTCTCTCCCACATTTTTGAATAGCTCACAGTTATGTAATATTTCTTACACTTTACAAAACATTTCCCTCCTACTCACCCAATAGCCTTGAGAAGTGGTGAGTAAAAATACTATTGGGACATTCTGGGAACTTATTTTCAATCTAGCACTTATTACATTCTTATAATATTGTATAACTGTTTCCCTTCTAATTCAAGGTTTTTCAACAAGATTACAAGTGCCTTGAGGGCCTGATCCTGTCATATTTTGTGAGATACTACTATGAGTCACTGAAGTGTTGAATGATTCATTTCTCAACAGAACGGATTCGGTAAATGTAGATATCATCAGGTACCTTAAATACTAGGAAATAAATACATAATAAACAAATCCAATATTCAACTATCGTGAATTGTAAACAATATGACATGCTACAATAGTATAGAAAGAGTCAGTGGCAATTTATACCACTTAAATTATAAAATACTCTATACCTGCAGACATACTTGCAAATTTTAATAAGGAAATAGTTAAAACAAAGACCTAGTTTCTCCCTGCTTCAATATTTCAGATTACTCTTTCAATGTACTTTTCTGCTAATTCTATTTTTCAAATTTTCAACCCCTCCATCAAAGATTAGAATTCAAGTTCTTTAGTCAGTCAAAAAGCATATATTAAGTACTGTGCGCCGGACACTGTGCTAATCACTGAGGACACAAAGAAAGGCAAAAAAAGTCTCTGATCTCAAGCTCACAGTCTAATGGAGGAGACAACATTCAAACAACTATGTACAAAAAAGTATATACAAAATTATATTCCAGGCATTGGAGATTGATTTTCTGGAGATTGACTTTTAGCCAGAAGAAGAAACAGCAAGGACATTGGGGGGTGGGGGAGGAGACACGCTGATTACACATTCTATAGAGTATAAAAATATCCTCTATAGAGTAGAATAATGATCCTGAAAAGGAAGGCTGAACCCAGTTGAGAAGGAGTTTTACAGGTCAAAAAGAGTTTATATATGACCTTCGAGGCAACTGGGAAACACTGGAGCTTTTTGAACAGGAAAATGACAAGGTCAGATCTGTGTTCTAGGAACATCACTTGAGCAGCTGTGTTACTTAAGTAGTAACACTTTAGGAGGCCTACTGAAACAGCTCAGGTGAGAGAAGATTAGGGACTCAAGGAGCCTGGCAGCCTTCAGTGGACAGGAAACTCATAAAAAAATGTCATAGAGGCAGAACTGCCAGGACAGGACAATTCACCACATGTGAAAAACAATGTAAGAATGAAATTTCTCTCCAGGAGCTAACCAGGTTGTAGAGAGTACATCTGAGAGAAGAGTATGGGGCTTAAGATAGAGCTGGAAGATACACCTGCACTTAAGGCACCCATCTAAACAATTCACCAAGCAAGTTAAAAGGAGAACTAGGGGAGAATAAGAAACCCCAAAGAGGTGAGGGTTTACAGAAGTAATAAGTGTCAAGTCAACAGAAGTTGAGAATAAGGACTGAGGAAAAAAAATCAGATTTCTCAATTAAGGTAATGTTGGTAATTTGAGAGAGAAGAGTTTTAGTTGAATGTGAGATCAAAAAGCCATCTTTGCAAAAGCCTATAAAGGAGACAATTTGGAGGCAAGGAATATAAACAGCTTTTTCTAGGCTGACTGAAAAAGAAAAGAGAGATACAGGATGATAGTTTCACCAGATGGTGGAGTAGAGCACTCTTTTAAGGGAAGAGGAAGAACTGAGACATGTTTGAAGATAGGAACTTGACATCTGAATTAAATTTATGGTAGCAAATTACACATTTTATACATTGAACCAATAGCAAAAGGGAAATAAGTTGCCCTATAGGCAAATTTTATACCAAAAAAGTTGGCATGCTGCTGCTACATATACACAAATCACCATGTTTCTTGTGGCAAGGGGAAAAAAGGACCAGAAAAAAAGTATGGTTTTGTTGTACAAGGATTTAATTCATACAATGTAACATTCTCAGACACCAGATCCTCTGCTCTGAAAACCAGTTTGACACTAACATCAAACTCCTAAGCAACAAGACCTATGTTATATCCATACTCTCATATGTATTTTTGTAGCTATTGTAACCTACCATATCCCAAGAACACTAACTGAATAATTTCTTTTAATCTAATCCACCTAATCTACAGAGTTCAGAAATAGTCTAAAGGATGATGAATTTCTCATAGGTTTCAGAAATCTTAGCTTAAAACCAGTTACATTAAAAGAAATATACTATAACTGGAAAGTATGTATCTAAATGAATGTTACCCTTGTTCAGCCATTGCTGGATGAATTTGTGAATTCTTTTGGAATTGTCTTGGAAGTTTATGGTATGGTATTTTAAATATCCTCAATGGTAACAAATCATATTGTGAGTTTAACCTGTATGTTCTTAGGCATGTCACCATTTCTACAGGCCTCAATTTCCTGATCTGTAAAAAGAAGGGACAGGTATAAATGAACTCTGAGGTCTCTTTCAATTCTCTGATCCAGACAAAATTTGATTCTAAGCAAAATAACAAAATTTCTACTCTGACTTCAGAGTCTGATTTTCTTCTGTATAAGGAAAATGACAATTTTAAGTACTAACCATATTTATAACCAATATGCACATACCAACAAGAAGGCATTTTCTCTGACCACACCTTTGCAATTTCTTATACATTGACCACCACCCACCACCCCCTTCCTCAACATTGCCTCCTCTCTAGCATTGCTTTCTCAGGAATTCTCCGGATAATTATCTACCTCCTTTCCACTAACTATGCATGTTCCCCTAAGGCTCTGTCCTAGGCCTTTCTCCACATTTCAATTGATTTATCTAAACAATCTTTTCAGGTCCTTAGATTCAATTATCTCTATGCATACACCTCCCAAAACTATTGCAACCCTAGTATTTCACCAGAATGCTAATCCCCCAAAACAAAGTGCTTTCTGGAACAGTCTACTTCAAAGTCTCACAGACCTCTCAAATTCAACATGTCCAAAACAGAACTTATTATCTTCTAAAATCTCCACTTCAGGGTCAGCTAGCCAGGCAGTTGATAGAGCACTGGCTCTGGAGTTAGGAGAACATGAGTTCAAATGTGGGACTCAGACGCTCAACATTTACTAGCTGTGTAACCCCCAAAATACCCCCCTACACACAAAAAAATCTAAAACCACCATTTCCACAAAATCCCCTATTTCAATTGACAGTAACAATATGTTTTTATTTATCCAACATTAAGACCTCGGGCTCATTCTAGAGTTTTCCCTCCCTGACCATCCTTTATGCAAACAACTCCCAAGTATTATTGATCCTATCTCAGGACACAACTCTAAAAGATTCCCTTCTCTTCACTCACCCGACCATGATTCTAGTCTGGGGCATCAATCTCACCTGCTCTGGACTTAGTGTAATTGATTCCCAATTGGCTCCTTGTGATCAGGGACTACTTTTTCAGTTTTTCTGCCTTTTTTTGTATCCCCAATACAAGTGCCTGGCACATAGTAGGTAAATAATAAATGTTTCTTGACTGTTCTTCATCCAGCTTCTCCCCTCTCCAATTTATCTACTCTGCACTTCAGCCAAAATAAAAGCAGAGGTATGACTTTGTCACTGCTGTACTCAAAAAATCTTCAGTGTCTTCCCTATTTTGTCTAAGGTAAAACACAAAACTTCTTCAATTCAAGACCCTTCAAAATTGGGCCTCACACTATCTTTCTATTACTATGCCTTAAGGAACTGAGTTACAGCCAAACTGGCCTACATAGTTATCCTTTCTTTCCTGCCTCTGTGCCCCCCACACCTAGAATATGATAAACTCTTAGAATCTTTAGCTTCTCCACTGAGATGCTAGTTCCTTTAAGGAGCTAATCCTGATCCTACCACACACCCATCAAGTTGTGTTCTCTCTCACCACAAATTCCTAACATTATCTATTTTCATTTTACATTCGCCTAGTAGAATGTAAGTTTCTTGAGGACAAGATTTTTTTAAATATTTGAATCTGCAGTCATAACTCAGTGCCTTCATATAGGTGCTTTAAAAAGGTCTGCTGAGTTGAGCTGAGAAAAAATTTCAACAACTGAAAAATATTTGCTCTTTAAGACTATAAATTTTAAAAAAGACCATCACAAAATTAGTTTTTTGAACTGAGATCTATGATGACCAAATGGAAAGGTAAATCTTGTGGTTCTAAGTCCCAAACTTGCTTAATTAATAATATGTATTTTCACTAATTTTTATTACCTGCTTCATCAGAATGCTGTAAAGATTACCAAAAAAGTCCTTTTAAAAAGCGAATATGATAAAATATTCTAGAACAAACCTGTTAGGCGGGGGAACTGGAACTTCTTAAATAACTAGTGCAATACAGTCAATAAACCAACCTTATTTGGATTTTTGGTGGGGTTTTAGCTTTTGTTTAAAACTTATACTGTCTTCTAACAACTACAAACCAACCATTATGAATCAGATCCTTGTAGTTTCTAACCCTTGATCTAGAGTTGGAAGGAACCTTAAAAGTCCTGAAATCCAACTCCCTCGTTTTACAGATAATGTAACTGAGGACCAGAGAGGTTAATCCACTTTTTCAAGGCAGCACAAGTAGCCAGTGCCAGAAGTGGGATTTGGACTCTGGTCTCATGACTCCAAATTAAGCAGTCCTTCAGTGATCCTTTCACTGCTTCACTATGGTTTCAATATTAAAATATGTATAACTGTTTTCATACAGAGCAGAAAATTTAGTCACGGTTTTAAAAAATAAAGCCAAATTACAGCAGGTGCAACGGAGAAAACTTTCATATAAAATGCATCTAAGTAGCCTCAAAAAGAAACTGAATCCGAGACACCCGACACAAGTTGACAAACTGCAAGCACTAGCCAACCCTTCAGGGGCAGAGTTTTATAAATGAACTGAGCGTTAAGAATGATAAAATGGGAGGGGTCGGGGAGTTCATCTAATATCGAAAAGTTTCCCATGCCTACCCAGGGAGGAGCCTAATCAAAGATCCCCACATACAACCAAAAAAACCAACTCCACGAAAAAGCCGGGGGACCGGGGGGGGGGGGGGGGCCCGGCAACAACAACTCCATATTGGGTTTGCCAGGAGTATTGCTAGGGCTGGTTACACTGGCTGAAGTAAACAATCCAGCTTCAGCCAAAAGTACCAAAGTGCCGGTCTCCAACCTCCACCTCCCCACTTTTTTCATGCTGTCAGGTATGCTAAGTGGGCCAGTGGAGGAGGGGGAAAAATAAAATAGGACATTCCAGGAAGGAGGCTGGGAAGGTAAAAAACGAAAGGTAGGACGGAATGGGACTCTGCAGTGTCATATGCAAGTTCAGTCTGTCGAACCAGGGCATTCCCTCATCATGGTTCTAGTGGGGTAAAAGAAGGGAGCAGGAGCTCTTAAGAGCTCTAGGAGCCTAGGCTCCCAGACCCAAGAATCGGAAAAGCCCTCAGGGGCCATGTAGTCCAACCTTCACCAGCACAAGGAAGCATCATCTATACCATCCCTGACATGTGCTCATTCCATCCACTGGGATCTCTACAGAGATCGGGAACCTACCCACAGGTAGCACCCATTCTACTGTTGTCCACCCCCGCCCTCATTTTAGAGACTGAGGAAACTGAGGCCCAGAAAAAAGCGATTACGCCGGGTCCACCTGGGGCCTGAGGAGGCCGAACCTCCAGCCTCCTCCGGCTAAAAGGAGGACACCGGGGGCCGGCCCCGCACCGCCACCTCCTCCCAGACCTCAGACTCTACGGGAGCAACCCACGCCCCCTCGGGGAAATTCGGGCCAGGGGCTGCAAGAAAAGCTAGGACAGGGAGAGGAAGTCCCGACTGTCAACTCCTCTCTCAGTCCTCTCTCCCCCTCAATCGCGACTGTCGCGATAGCAGACATTGATGCTCACCTGGATCCACCAACCCTCCCTCCCACCGCACTCCATCCTCTCTCCACCCCCCACCATTTCCCCTTGGCCGACAGGAACCCTCAGCCTCCACCCCAGCATCCCCAGGGAGCAGTGGAGCAGTTGTGGGGAGCGAGACGTCCGGCCGCGGGGGCCTCCTCCATGGCCGCGGCGTCATCCCCTCCCCGGCCTCCCCACCTCCCCGCCCCGGCCAGAGCAGTTACCTGGGCGCGCGGGCACGGCGGGAGAGGTGGGGGAGGGGCCGGGACCCCCAAGAAGGAGAAGGAAGAGGAGTGAGGAAGGTCGCCTACCGGCTCAGGGGGGAGGGGGGAGGTTTGTATGACTTGTTGTTCCGCACAGGGTGACAGCTGTTTCCTGCGCAGGCGCGCCGGGCCCCCCCACCACCACCACCGCAAGCCAAATCTCGCTCGCTGGTTCTTACACACCGAAGGGCGGGGGAAGGGGAGGGGAAAGAGATGGAGTGGGAGGGGGAAGGAGCGCGCAGCCCTTGCCACCCACACACACATACACATACGCATACATAAATACACAGGCTTGTCTTCTCGGGGATACGAGAGCGCGCGCGCGCGCGCACGCAGATGGTGCGGGGGTCACGTGACCGGCCCTGTCTGGGCAGCTAGGTGGAGAGGTCACGTGGCCGGCCCACCCGCACCGGGCACAGCGCTAAGGGCGGCGCTAGTGAGCCGGTGGTTCACATGACCCTCGCAAATCGGTAGTTTTCTTGCACTTTCCCTCCCTCACCCGCAAATTTCTTTCACTCCTACCCAGAAGCCTCACCAGTCCCATTCCTGGCCCCTTCGGGGCAAGACGGGGCAAGAAGAGGTGGGCAGTGAGAGGGCCCTGGGGTGCTGCACGTCAGCAATGGTGGAGGCCCCCTCCAGAGCAGACCAGAGTAACAGTCTTCAGACCACGCGTCACAATAATAACCTACGGCGTGACCCTATTGGCTGCCGATTTGTGACGTCAGAGCCGGTGCAACTTCATCTAGGCTTCTGAAAGACCCTTCTGAGTGACCGCTCAGGTGGGGGCGGAGTCACATATGTAATTTCTATTGCGGCTATTTCGCCTAATCGTCCAGTCTGGGCGTCTTGAAAGAGGATTAGACCTGTTCCGCTTGGCCCGTCTTGGCAGAGCAAAGGTCTTCAAGGTCAAAGGACTTAGGTTCCACGTTAAGTCGCAAGTCACTTTTAGTGTGGTCAGATCCTATAATGGCCTGCCTCAGGAAGTCAGCATTCAACAAGCACTTATTAGGCGCCTGCTTAATGTGCCAGAAACTGTGCTAATAATATCTCTGGAGAGACAAAGAAAAGATGTGGTGGTAGGTTCCGGCTGAGGTGGTACGACCTGTTGTCAAGGGTTTTTATAATACAAGGAAATGTGTTTTTTTCTTTTCAGATATGGTTTGGACTATGTAACCTTTGAGTTCCAACTCCGGGATTTGGGGGTGCATTGCAATTTATGATCCAAATGAAAGGAGGGCATCAGACCTCAAAAAGAACCTTAATGGGGAGAAGTGGAAAGTCATGGTTTCCCTGTGCAAGAATTCCCATATGCAACAATCATTCAGTGAACTTCGGGGGCAAGACCAATGACACCTTTTTTTAAAATGTAGCATTTGCTTCGGGGAAGTGGGCACTCTGGTTACATTGTTGACAATAACAACTAGTGCAAAGTTTTTGGAGGGCCATCTGGAAATAAACATGAAGTCATAAAACTATTCTTACCCTTTGAACCAGTGATCCCGTGGTTGGAGAAATGTATGAAGAAATTGCTCAAAGAAAAAAAATATGTAGAAATGTTTATTTGTACAGGGACATGCACCAAGTGTTTTGGAAACAGTTCAATAAATTATTACGTGAATTTTGTAAAACACAGCAAAATAATTGTGAATACAGAGAAACATGAGAAAACCTATATGAAGGGATGATGCACAGAGCCCACATGTTAAATGCAGCCATATTAAAAACAAAGGAAACACTAAATACAGATTCAATAATGTTATTGTTTTGCTAGAATTCCCAATTTTTTTTCTTACATTTAAGATTTTTTACGTGGAAACTTTATTCCACATATGACTGTTTGATATTTGTTACAAATATTTGTAATAGTTTAAATTTTTTTTTTAATTTAAAAGATTGTATATTGTTAGAAGCAGAATTACAAATGATTCTCGAGGGTGAGTATGCTCTCATTCTATTATGTTGTAAACTCTTGGACTTCCTCCAGAGTTGGGTGGCTGCTGTACTCTAAAATGAAGAAAACTTAGAAGTAACCCTTGTGGGAAGCTCAGTCTGAGAAATTTTCATAGTCTTTGGTACTGAAGAAAACTGCTTGATCTAAAAACTGTAAATGAAAGTAAACTACAGATGCCCTGTAATTCACAAGAGTTATCAGTTTTGCTAAAGCTCCTCTTTTCACCATACTAGGTCCAACCTTTTCATTGTGTCAGTAAGAACTGAGCATGGGAACCAGGGAACTAATGGAGCTTTAAAAAAAGAAGAATAAAAGTTGTCAGAAATATTCCTAGCAATTCTTACCTTAAAGTTTTATGGTTGGGCTTCCTCACTGAGGCAAAACTGCACTGGGAAGAGAAGCGGTACCAGAAAGAGCATTATATCCTGCACCAAAACACCTGGGTTCTAATACCAGGTGTGCTCTCTACTAGCTGGATGATCTCCAACAAATTTCTTAATTTCTTTGTACCTGTTTCCTGCAGATATAATAATATCTCCACTGTCTGTCTAACTCTGGTTTTGGTGATGAAAGGAGATTTGCATCTTTTATTTTTCTGATGGTTTTTCAGTTCTTAAGGCTGATGAGAATTGCCATGTTTTCCATCTTTAATTAACGCCTTAATAAAAGTGTTTCAAATTTGGTGTGGTGAAAAGAGCATTAGCCTTTAGACCTGAGTTCAAATACTAGCTATGTGATGCTGTGAAAATACATCACTTAACTTTTCTATGTGATGCAAAATATTTACAAATAGCTAAAGCCAACATTCCCAAATAATTATTATATAAATTAGCTCCCTTTAAAAACAAAGTATCTGATAAGGGTGACAGTTGAGAAAAATAAATTAAATTACCCCCACCCTATTTAAAGTAAGTGATAAAATGCTATACCATAATATCCTAACCAGTGAAGAAGACGTATCAATCAATCAATCTTAGGCTTTAAAGGAAGTACAGAAAAAAAAAGTACTTGCTTGATCAAATAGAATTATGTAGACCAGGAAGAGTGATCAGATTGGCTGAAAAAAATTGGTAACGGCCCCCCTGGGGCCTATATGAAACAAGAAAACTAGTTCAGAAACCCAAGAGATTCCCACAAGCGAAGAGGAAGAAAGCCTTCCAGCTAAAGGTATTGGTGGGGGTTTGGAGAGGGAAGGAACAGAGTCATGGTTCTTGGCTTAGCTAGGTCTTGGTATCTACCATCTGAGCCCCCTTGACAGAATTGGGGGAGGGAGTTTAGAGCCAACTATTCTTACTAAACCACTTTAGTAAAATACCCCTATCTCAAAGCTACTTAAGTATGATTGATTAATTAGTCATCATAATGGGAAGACCACTGATGTGAACTGCTGAGCTATAGAACTAAAAATCCCTCTTCCCCTCAAGACTACCCTTAGAAGCTTGATAGCTAGCCTTAATATGGGGGCTAGACCTGTCAGAAAGTGGAACTTAGTAAAGTCACTTCAAAGCAAGAGGTTAGTCCATTGAGAGGTATCGTGGTCCTATTGGATCAAGCAAGACCTGCCCTTAAATAGTCAGATCTTCTAGGACTTAAAGCTTATCTAACAGTATCTTTTACACTGTTGGCATTGTCTTCATGAATCCAGAAGTACCTCCATGCCATGGTGAGGCATCAGAAAGAGGACTTTAAGACAGAAAGAATCAAGACTATTACCTAAAAAAAGATAGCCTAACTTTTGGCCTAATCTTCTTCAAAAATAAACAAATGTGTCACCTTCCTGAAGAAATGAGAAAGTTTATAACCGTATATGTCGTTTTCATTTTCACTGCTGTATTTCTATAGGATAAGAATCCATTCATGGCATGTAGGCACAAATGTGAAGTGGAAGGCAGCTTTATTTATTTCTATTTTTTTAATTTCCTAATTTTAATTTAAGGTAATGAGACAAGCAAGGATCAATACTTTAATCTCCTCGAAGGAAGATAATTAAAAAAACAGAAAAACTATATCCTCAATTCTGGTTTGTTTGGTTTTTTTTTTTACTTTTAGTGATATGGATGTGTCTGTGAAGGAATTTCATGTTGTTTTGTCTCTATAGTCTTCTGTCCAGCATGTGAATGTTTTGAAAATGTCTAAAAAATTATATTGATTTCAATAAACCTAAAAGGAAGAATGAACACATTTTTACTCATGGACAAAGGCAAGAGAAACAGGCCATCTATATTTAATAAAATGCCTATCTAATTCACAGGACTTTCTCCTACCATTAAGGCCTATTTCTACCTAACAGCAAAAGTGATCCTTTTGTTCAGATGTATGTAATAAGCTACACCAAAATTTCTACAACTGGAAATTAGGGCAGTTCATTTCTTGAATTTGTCTTTTATAAAATCTTGGAAGAGCCCTTGAATGCTAATCTAGTTCATCCCCTAGGCCAGGAGTGGGGAACCTACAAGCCTCAAGATCATATACGGCCCTCTAGGTCCTCAAGTGCATCCTTTTGACTGAATCCAAACTTCATAGAGCAAATCCCCTTAATAAAAGGATTTGTTCTATAAAACTGGACTCAGTCAAAAGGCTGCACCCAAGGACCTAGAAGGCCACATGTGGCCTTGAGGCTGCAGGCTCCCCAGGGAGGAAAAGCCTAGGCTTTTTGCCATTCCACACTTAACATAACTACTCATTCAACAAATATTTATTAAGCATGTATTACATATACAAGGCACTGAGCTTGGTGATGAGGAGGATACAAAGATGAATAAGACAGTGTTTGCCCATAAAAAAGTGTCAAGATATTAGGAGACAGGCTGTTTTCCAGAGCCAAGGCCCAGCAAGCAAGCTGTGCTCTGAGCTTGGCATAACAATCCTTTTCACTCACCCTCTGGATGATCTCATCCTCCAGCAAAATCACATAATTATCATATTGCTTTGACCAGCACCAGGTGTTCTCTGGAAGACAAGCACCAGATAAGGTAGGACAAGTACCCATATTCTGGTCAGTTATGAAGCCCTGCTATGAATCAAATTTTTCTCATTGTTGCTGTTAAACCTCATTGTCAAGGCTACAGCTCACTGCATAGCCATTGGTTTAAGTGCTGAGATCTCCACAGGCACCCTCAGGTCCCCCCACTAGGGGTGGAGCCCTGCACATGTGTCTAATCTGCCTCCTTGCTTGCAAGCCCTTTCCCTTATTTTGAAATTAAATTGTTTGATTCCTGACTCACCTATCTCTAGCCCACTCTGGTTCTAGCCCCTCACAGGTTAGAGGCTAGTTCCCTCAGGTTGACATTGATTGTGTGAGAAACGTGGTTTTGGGGATCACTGGACTTCCTAGGCAGGGCCAAAGTCCTGAAGAAGAACCCTGTGATAATCCCTAGGGAAGGCTGTACAGACCACAGGACTCCCAGAGGAAGACCAAGTGGTAGCCATCCCTTAATCTGTGGGGATCACAGGGCCTCCTAGGGGTTAGACCCTAAGGAAGACCCAAGTGATGGCCCCTTAGGATGGCAGTAAGATCACAAGGCTCCCAAGACAGGGCCGGAAGTCCCATGTGATGTCCCCTTAAGAAGGCCGTGCAGACCACAGGGTTCCCCAAGGGAATCCAGAGTGGTAGCCCTCTTAACACCGCAGTGGGGATCACAGGACACCCCAAGACAAGATCCAGGAGTAAGCCTGGCAAGCTTCCGCTGCCTGTTGCTTCCCTTCACTTGACCTTAGGAAAATCCATGTGATTTGCCCATTCACACCCAAAGAGTTCAGGACCAGAGTGGGCAGAGGAAGGCATTTTATTACGCTCCCTGAGAGAGCGGGTGTAGTGCTCGCAGGAACACTCACACTGATACAGCTGCAGGAGCAGGGGTAACCATTCCCTCCACTCCTGCTAGGTCATGGTTAGTTTACAATCTTTGTTTTTTTACGTAGTTTTCCTATGTTATATAGTTTATATAAATAGGATAATAAGATACAGAAGCAAAAGTGAAGTTAATTAGATTTTCCTTGTCTTAGTTTAGGATTAAACTATATTCTTTTACTTCCCCTATTTTCCCTCTTTAACATATGCAAATTACGCAAATCAGTAGGCCTGGATTCTTGACCAAGACCAGACCTTAGATAAGCTTGAACAGGTTCAAGTGGGTTTGGCCTCTCTAATTCCCTAGACTGCCTTCTCAAAAAGTATGCACATGAGTACAAGCCTCTGACCTCTCACCTGACCGACCTTGAGGCCTGGTCTCTGCTAAAGCTGGGGTGGGGGAGGGCAGGGAAGCACACCTTTAGTTCTGTGGAAACAAAACTCTCCCTCCCATTTCTTACAATTGGTATCAGAAGTGGGATTGGACAGAGAACCAGGCCATTGGACTATCTGGTACCAGTGGGAACAGACTAGGTACTGCCTGAGATTTATTTCTCCAGAGTCTGACCCCACCTCATCTGGTGAGTGTTCTGTTCTTGTCCTTTCTCCAACCCTCTGAGCCTCACCTTGGTTGAGCTCAGCATTCTTCGTGAGTAAAACTCCAAGGTCCTTCTGGTGACCCAGTTCCTCTTGGTCACTCTGGTAGGGATATCCTTTCTTAAAATCTGTACCTTTATTAATTGGCCTGTATGTGTGCTTGTTTTTTAAACTGTTTTTTTTAAACAGTTTTTTAAACTGCGTGCCTCTGTAAAGTTGAAGCTGCACACCTCTGTAACTGTGTGCCTCTGTATAGACTGTCACTGCTCCCTTTGTTAGAATAAGGGCTATAGCCAAAGAGTTTAGAACACTGGGAAAGATTAATGAACTTTCACACTTGAAGCAATTGTCCCAGTAAGCAGGACTAATTCCCCCTCTAGGCTTTCCAAGGGAGATTAGGTTATAAAATCTGTAAGACACCTTTTTTTCTGTCATTTCAGCTTTGGTTATGCTGGAATTATAGAAATAAAGTCAGATAATCAAAGTTGTAGAACTGCTGAAAACATCTTGGTAGATTTTGGAGGTTTGAAAATTTACCATTTTTAAGATTGCAGGAGAGTACTTCTGGGATTTGGGGCAATTCCAGGAATTCACTCTTTTCTGAAATAATAAGTTTTGGGGTACCACTCTGTAGAATTTGTTGTAAGAAAAAATAAGTATTAGATTTTGTAAAAGTAGGGGCAGCTAAGTTCAAATACAGCCTCAGACATTTGACACACTTACTAGCTATGTGACCTTGGGCAAGTCACTTAACCCCAATTGCCCTGCCTTCCCGCTGCAAAACAAAGTTTTAAAAGTAAATGGCAAGATTAATAGCTTCATTTTTCTAGGCCAATGAAGGAAGGCAGCTAGTTTGGAAGTAATCTCAAAGTGAAAAAAGGAAAAAAAAATAGGTAAATGGTTTGCACGTTATAGCAACCTCTTGTTAACCCTTCCTTGAAGGATTATTTAAACCAGAGATCTCCTTTGACACCCCAAGTTCAGAGAGTTTCTCTCTCTTCCTGTTAACCCCTCTCATCTCAGATCAGATTCCCAAATACGGGTGTTAAAAAAATGCTAGAGGAAATATAGGGAAACTTGAATTATATTTTGGTTGCAGAAATTTTTTAGCTGTGCAATCTTAAGTAAGCTATATTGTCTCTGTTTACTCCAGTTTCCTGATCTATAAAGAGAAAAATAATATCAGTACCCACTTCCCAGGGTTGTTGCGACATCAAAATAATATAATGATTGTAAAGTGCTTAACACAGTGACTGGCATATGCTAAGCACTACATTGTTTCTTTAATGTAATTCTTCCATACTTGATAATTCTAAAATGGGTTGAAAATGTCAAAAGTAATAAGATTATTGATTTTTATATGGGATAATTTGGAAATGCAATTGATATCATCCGAAGTTTTGTTTCATGTTTTAAATACATGATATTGTTTGTATTATTATTGTATTACTAAAATCTCTTATATTGTGAAATTTGAGAGAACCTTTGTAACAGAAATGTTATGAGACAAAACAAATTTTTAATCTGGATGCTATTACACATGAATTGAACTTTTAAAAGGATGTGATAAAAAATAAGTATTTAAAAACTTAAATATTTAATGAGGTATGTTTTGTTATAGAACAAGTATTAATATATAATAGCAAATTTTTATTTGAAATTTTTTGGCTGCTATGAAAGTGTATGTGGTGATTTAAAGATGTAGTTTCAACATATTAATGATGAGTCAACCATCAGATATTTGCTGTATATCTAAAGCCCCAGAATATGGGTAGTTTTAAGTAAAGGATAAATGAAATGTTAACTGTTAGGGAAACATCAGAAAAGATATTCAAGCCCTAAGTCGTGAAATTTTGCTATTTAAGGTAAAAATTCCTGGGGCTATAATTTACTGGTGTTTTGAGCTTTGATTACCAGGATAGTTGTGTGAATCGTCATGAGGCCAGTAGTAGAAAATAGCATGTGCTGCAGTCTGGGAACTGCTAAAGGTGGATGTCTGTGCCTGGGAAAAGTTTTGGGGGTGGCTTTGGCATGGCCTAGGTAGGGTTCTCCTGACAATATTCTCTTTCTGAAAAGGAAATTTCCCTGCCTCATTAATATTGAACCTTGCTTTTAACACCCTGTGACTACATCATTGGCTGTCAGATATGACTCGTGCCTGGAATCAAACAGAGCTAAGGGAGTTTTCCCACTGTTATGATATAACTATATCCCTCTTTTTCCTTTTGTAGCAAATTTCTATAATCAAGCTTTATAAGTACAATACTAAATCTATTAAATAATAGATTGATACTGGAATCTCTGAGTTACTATAATAGGATGCAAGTATGAAAACTTACAATTTTAACCTGTATTTGTGGTCAAATTATAATATGGGGATGATATCCTGCAAAGGGGGAAATGATTAGACAAAGTAATAAGACAAATATGTAATGTTTTCTAAATAAATGGAATAGTAAATTTTGGGAAAAACAATAGGATTAGACTGTTTTCTCTCAGAACTATATACAGATCTATATGATTGACTCCTAAAATTTATCTATCATGGAAATTCAGGCTTTGAATATGTTTTAGTAATAAGTTCTCAAAATTAGATTAATATTTTACACATAAATTGTATGAATAGTAAAGAAAGTGAAATTATTTTCCCATCATTAGAGTATTTGTCTGATAATCGTAAAAGGCAGAAGAGTTCATTTTGCAGTTGGACCCTCATAAATTTTTAAAAGATTCTTATATTAGGTACAGGATTTAAGTAAGGATAGAAACAGCACAGCAACTGAAATTATCTGAAGTTTTAAGCTTGGAGAACCAAAATTACTAAATTATATTAAATCTTGTTACCAGCAGAATTATCTATGAACTTCTAGATTTGCAACCAGAGAAGCAAAGTCCTTTTCAGAGCTGTCTTGAGAATAAAGCCTATTGTCCAAGAAAAGCTATCTGTGGGCCAGATAACAACATGAGACATCTGGTACTCAAAATGTACTGCTTAAAGGGACATTGAGAACGGGTTACTAGGGTACAAGGAAACTTGATTTTAGTTATTGGTGATAACCATTGTATTGCTTTGGTCTTTTGTTTCAAGATGTTTGTTTCTTGGTTTCTCCTGCCTCAAAACTAGACCATTGTGAGCCCTCTAAGTAGTTTGATCTGTAATGTCACATTAATGTGACTTGACTTAATGTAGTTATGATAATGAACTTATGAAAAACTTTATTGCATTGTTTGAGCCTATCCTTGCATGGCTGGGAAACTGGACCATCTCTATGTGCTATTTAGAGATCCTTAACCAAGCACCTATGTTATGTTGACCAGAAACTCAAATCCAAAGATTGATGCAAGGAGTTTTCTCACAATTATTAATCAATCATTATTTCTAAGGGCCCCTACCAGGTCTGACTATTCCCACAGCTGTCAAACTTGTGGGTGTGGACTCCTGGATCTTCTGAAGAAAGTCCCTGCTCCTGAGACAACAGCTCTCTGGGGACCTCAGAGTGCATCTAGTATGGACTCAGAAGCAGCAGACACACAAAAGAGACAGCTGTCCCAAGACTCCTGACCAGGGCTGAGTAAAGTGTCCTGGTTTTTTTTTTCCTTTTCTCTTTTGTTATGTGCCTGACTACCAAGGCCCTGATTTAAGTGTTTGTTGGCATTTTCCCCTTCTGCATTCTTCCCCCGCCCCACCACCCCCCTACCACCACCACCCCACCTTTCTGCTTGCAAGTAAACAAAACTAGCAATCATACCTAGGACACACTTCCCTAGTAGGTCCCCTTAAGGAACTAACCATCTGGGCAACATCTCGTCCTGGCCCAACTGGCCTCTTCAGACATCTTGGCTTATACCTGCCTCTCCTTTGTTGGGTAGAAGAGTAGGCGTCCTTTCAGATGCCTCCGCTTCCCTTTGGCCTAAAGGGGGAAATGTCAAGATATTAGGAGACACCCTGTTTTCCAGAGCCAAGTCATCATAACATTTTTTAATAAAACAAATTTACAGATCCCGGGTTAACCCTGAATTAGAGCTAATTAAGTCTACTAGCTGATCATTAATAGTAAACACACCAGTTTCAGGGTTTGTGAGAGACATCATAGAAGTAACTCCTCACAGGATTACCCCCTAGCA
Organism: Trichosurus vulpecula; assembly: GCF_011100635.1. Taxonomy (NCBI): domain Eukaryota; kingdom Metazoa; phylum Chordata; class Mammalia; order Diprotodontia; family Phalangeridae; genus Trichosurus; species Trichosurus vulpecula. Next base: position 86,834,354 of record NC_050581.1, on the reverse strand, counting down.
CCCAAAGTAGCAGTCATCCCTTCTGAGGACCCAACCTGAGAGTGCCAAATGTGAATTTGAGGGAATAGCCCAGGGGGAGTATTACATACCTACAAGGTAAAAACAGTAATTTGGAGTGGCCTACTCACTGTTTCCTAAGGTCCGTTACCCATTTCCATGACTTCACACAGGCTACTCCCCATACCTGAGACGCATGAAAGGGTGTGCTGGAGCCAGCTCATACTAGCTCTCAAAAGATAATTGTTAAATTTTAAGTATGAGCATTTACACCTAAGAAATCATCAAACTACAAATCAGGGCTTAATTTGTTGTTTTGTTAATTGTCTAGTCTTAAGAAAGTGATGGAGAATATGTTAATAGAAGGATAAAACTAAACTATCCAGTTGCTAACCATTTACCCACATGCCCATGAATAGATCTCTTCTTTTCCTCATCCTGGAGAAGCTAAGCTTCTTTCAAGGCACCAGAGGACTGCTTTCTTTCTACTTAGTCTTTCTTGATTCCCACCCTCCACAAATGAACTCTTCCTCCTCTAGTATCTCCTGTTTGCTTCTTTGGTATTTACATTTTTTCCCCTTCTGAATGTAAATTTCTCCTGGGCAAGACCTGTATATTGTTTTTATTTTTATATCCTCAGCACCTCCATGGAGCCTTTTAATATAGCCGGTACTAGATAAATGTTTGTTTAATTGAATTGAATCTGGGTACTTGAGTTTCTTAAAATAAGAAATGAAAACTAAGAAGATGATTCCAAAGGTACCTTGTGTTTTGAAACAAAAAGAAAGAGACGTTGCATAGGGAAATTTGGTCATGGTGAAGAGGTAAAAGGTTGAGAGGTGCTTGACACCCCAAAATATTGACGCTCCGGGTCCTGCCAAAAGAATTCGACTCAAGCCTTCTCAGCCAAGGGAAAAGAGAAAGTTTATTAGGGATTCACCACAATGGGCTGTCTTAAGAAATCCCCCCTCTTTGTGACGCCTGTTTCCACAAGCGGGCCAGATTCAACCTACTGAATTAGATTGAATCTGAGCACCTTCATGGAGGCAAGATGGAGATTATATACACAAAGATTGTAGGAGGGATTGAGAGGTGGTCTGGGGTGACTAGAGAAGGGATTTAGGGAGGGTCTGAGATGAGGTCAGACTCCAGGAACCAAGAGAATGGGATTAAGGGTGGGAAGTAGCTGAAGGCATGGATATCAGAAAAGCCATTTTGTGCTACAGATGGAAAATCTCTGCTGGATTTGAATTCAGGTCTTCCTGACTCCAAGCCCAGCACTGCCTAGCTGCCCCCAGACTCTGGTACTATCCTAAAATTATTTTATACTATATAATCTAAAAAGAGGGGAGGAGGGAGCAGGTAGGTGTCATAGTGGATAGAGGACTGGGCCTGGAGTCAGGAAGACTACTCTTCCTGAGTTCAAATCTGACACTAGATGTGTGACCCTGGGTGTCACTTAACCCTGTTTGCCTCTGTTTCCTCATCAGTAAAATGAGCTGGAGAGGGAAATTTCAAACCATTTCGTCATCTTCGCCAAGAAAACCCCAAATAGGGTTGAAGAGAACCAGACAAGACTGAAAAAAGACAGAATAACCATAAAAAAACCTAAATGGAAGGTGGGGGTGGGGGAGGTACTTAGCATGCTTTCACTGAATAAAAGTGGTACCTCTCAGTGAAAGTTTTACCTAATAAAATAAAGATTAACTTAGGGATAGAATCAGCTTTAACAGCCGTCTAGTGAATATGATGGGGTATAGTCTCTGGGAACCCCCTTGAACTCTTCTAGAATCTTCCCACTTGATCTGGCCTTCCCCTGAGGCCATAAGCCTTTCCTTATCACTAGGCCCAAATCTCTGTTACCCTGAAACTAGCCTAGCCCAGTATTGTCTGTTATCTCCAGGTGACCTTCAGCTGTTTCCCACCCTGAATCACACTCCAGAAGTCTGACCTCTAGTCACCCCAGTTCCATCAACATTCTCTTTAGACTCCTCCTCTAGACCCTCCCTAAACCCTTTCTCTAGTCACCTTAGGCTACTTGAACATCCCTCAATCCCTCCCACAATCCTTTGGTAAATCTCATTTTACTTCCATGAAGATTCAATCTAGCTCAGCTTAGATTCAATCTGACCCTCCGGCATTAGTGTCACAAATGCTCAGGCTCCCTAAGAGTGTACCTGTTATGGCAAATCTTTAATAAACTTTATTTTTCTTTGGCTATGAGAAGACTTCAGTCAAATTCATTCAGCAGCATGTTGGTATTTTGGGGTCTTAAGCACCCCTAAAAACATATGGTTCCCTAACATCCTTAACCTCATCAAATACTGTTAGGTTGAACTCACCTTGTCAAAGAAATAGGTCAAGAGATCTTAGAGCACGGGGGAGAAGGAAACAATAAAGTTAGAAGTGTAGGACTGCTTAAATTTCAAAAGAAAAATCTTTGTAAGGTAGGTCCAGAGATCGGAGAGGACAAACAAGAACCAAGAGTGGCTTTATAGTAGAAATGGGACAAAACCAAAGGCCTGAAAAGATGACCTAAGGGCCCCATACTTGGAGAGAAAACATGAAAGTAGGTTCCAAGAAAGTTTAAGGATACCACCTGATCTAGAAGCAAGCTGTGCCAAAGCGAAATTACACCTCAGGCTAGAAGTTTGAGTATTTTCAACTTCCTGGCCAGACAAAATTATGGTGAGGGAAAGAAACCAAGGGTTGGATGGCTCACTCTGTGCCAGCCAAATAAACTTCAGGTAAACATTAAAGTTAGGATCAGAGGCCTGTGTGCTAAAAATTAATTTGTTTCTATGCTTTTGTATTTTGGTTTGTTTTTCATTAGCCGGCTACTAAAAGTTTCTACTGAAAAATGCCAGTTTTATCTTGGCTAAACTCAAAAGAAAAGAGATTTTCCAGTAAGTTAGGATGGATGCAGGGAAGGCAAATTCACTGAGCCTAGAGGCCAGGAATGGTGGTGGCAAAAGATTCAACTATTCTGGAATCTGAAGAAAATTAGAAAAGGCAAACTGCTCAGAAGAAAAAAACCCAATGGTCAGTCCTCAAAATTCTTGATTTCTTGGTAGATTTTGACACTGTCAACCCTCTTTTCTCCTTACTCCCAAGGGTTTGCCCCACACCATCTTCTCTCTCTATAGGTATTTAGTAAGTACCTTCATGTATAATTCATTTTATAGGCCCTATAATTATATAGAGATAAAAAGGGGAACAATTTCCTTCCCTCAAGAGGCTTACATTCTATTTGAGGATACAGGATGCATACATAAAAAATTATATATTGTGGGTGAACTGGACAATAAGGGGGACTTCTTGGAACCATGTGTAAGATATTTTCTGTCAACCATGTGGAACTTTGGAGACCTCCTTCTGGTCATATGTGACTGGGCGTCTTGGGCTATGTGATGATGAAGATTCCTTTACTTGTCTGCTGATCTGGAAGAGCTGAAGACTCAGTGAATGAATGAATCCTTCCCCTTTGCTTATCCTCTTGCCATAAGATGGGTAGATTATTTCAAATTAGTCCCAAACAAGTCACATTGGGGAGGAGATGGCTGCCCTATCTCCCATCAGGCCTCCATGTAACTGTGAGCCATGGTCACCTTGGCCTGTTTTGTGTTTGCTCTTCTCCTTGTCTTAGGTCAGGTCCGCCAAAGCAGCCCATGGGCCAAATGTTGTGCAGGACTGTCTTAAGTGAACAAATATCCTTGTGGCAGCCATGAGTGTGAGAGACATTGCCTTTATGAAGACAGAAAGGAGCAGCAGTCCTTGAAATGCCAGGTGTTGTGAGTGACCCTTTGCCACATGTATATCCTACATATGTGTCTCACTAACATCATCCCCTAAGTTTGAGCCTACTCTTCGAAGGGATGCTGTGTATTTGTGGAGAAAGTGTACCCCAATTTATAAAGAAACATTTTTGTAACCATTGCTCTTACTATGATATTTGAAATATATGCCTTTGATTAAGCAACAATAAAAGGTTTCTAAACATGCAGTGACCAAAAATTAATTCGAAGTCAAAACAAGTAATGGTATCAGTAAGGCAAGATTCATGACCTTGAAGATGACCATGAACATGCCTGTATAGTTCAGAATTACAAAGCATAAGAGATTCTCTAGGTAGAAGGCAGGGGAAATATAACATTTATTTAGACACCAGAGGATCAGATCCCAAAACCAATAATTCCAATTCAACATAGCAACATTCAACATAGCAATCGTATTCCAAAACCAGTAAGTCCACCTCAATGTAAGAACAAGGAAATTATAACACAGTATTATAACAAAGAGCCAAGTCATCCTATAACCTTCTGCCCTGCTGGGGCCTTCCTGTAAACACTCACGAATCCCAACTGTCTACTTGCTTCCCCCCTCAGTTCTCTGGTCTCCACTCTCCCACTCCCTTTGCTGCTCTCTCATCTTTCTTCAGCTCTGAGTTCTGCAGCTCATTAGCCTTCAGATTCTCAGCTCTGTTGTCCCTTACTTCTCATTGGGCTGAATTCTGACCTTAATGGCTACCTTCTGGGTCTATACACTCTTCTTAGGGCCTGAGGGCCTCATGCCCTGCCAGCCTACCTCTAATCAAGCCTCCCTTAACTAGCCTCACCTGAGGCCTATTGAATGGGCAGGAAAGATTTTAATCACTGATTGGCATCACAGTAATGAGCCCAAGGTGTTTCTGTCAGTGCTTGCCTGTGTCTCATCGTGCAACTTCACTGCAGCCTTGGTTCTGAACACACAACATGTGCACTTTGCACTTCACATGCTGTCACACCACACAACACCAGCAAACACTGCCAGGAACACCTATGCTCAGATTTGAAACTATTGTATGTTATAAATTGCAGTGTTTTTACCACACATACAGTTTTCTGCTCTTATAGAACCATAATAGTTTAATTACAGAAAATACTTTTAATATTTTCCTACTGTCATTCTTCAGCTTGTAAGTCTCATATTAGTATATCTTTGGATTATTGTGTTACAATGTTTGTTTTTTGAAATTATTGTTATCTCCTTCTTTGACAGAAACAAAAGTGTTTAATTGTAGCAAGTAAAGACAAAAGCCCTTTAATAATATTTCTCTACCATTATCGCTGTATGTGTATATGAGTGTGAAAATCAATTTTTTAAAATTAAGCACAAACAAAAGTAATTTCAGAAACTAAAGCTAGTATTTATTTGAGAAATTTTAGCAATATTTATATTTTAAAATAATAATACTTTTTGGTTATGGATAAGTGGCTAAATTTAGAAAGAAGAGGCAAAATTACTGGTGACAATGTGGCAGTCTTCACTACCAGGTTCTAGTACACCTAAATTGAAACAAAAAAAAAAGAAAATATGTTGAATCATTTTTGCAATATGGATTTACTTCTAATAATGATGACAGTGTGGAAAAACGTGTTTGCTTAATTTGTAATGAAATTTTGGCTGTGGAGAGCATGAAACCAGGCAACTAAAGTGACAGCTTAATACCAAGCATGCAGTGTGCTGCAATAAACCTAAGGAATATTTTGAACAACTTTTAAAATCTTCAAATAAAGAAAAACAATGTTTTGAGAAATTTGTTTCCATTAATGAAAAGTATTTACTTGTAGGTAAACAAGCACATCCATCTCATTGGTATGCAAATTTGTTTTCATCTTTAATAAAAGCTAAAATTACATGTATACCAAAGAATTGTTTCAAAATAAATTTCTTCATAATTTATTATCAGTAAATGTTCAATTTGTATACCTATTTTATAAGCCTATATACGTGGAGTCACTTAAAAATTTCTTGGTTGAAAAGGGGTAGCAAGTGGAAAAAGTTTAAGAAGCCCTGGCTTTGAGCAAGGGTTAACCTTTTTTGTGTCATGAACACTGTTTTGAAAGTCTAGTGAAACCTTTGTACCCCTTTACAAAATGATATTTTTATATGCATAAAATACATAGGATTCCAAAGGAAACCAATTATACTGAAATATACTCATCATAATTTTTTTTAATAAAACAAGTTTACAAATCCCTTGTTAATCCTGGATGAAAGCTAATTAAGTCTACTAGCTAATCATTAATAGGAAACACACCAGTTTCAAGGTTTGTGAGAGACATCATAGAAGTAAGTCCTCAAAGGATTACCCCCTAGACCCAAAGTAGCAGTCATCCCTTCTGAGGACCCAGCCTCAGAGTGCCAAATGTGAATTTGAGGGAGTAGCCCAGAGCAAGTATTGTGCCATAAGAAATGACAAAAAGGACAGATTCAGAGAAGCAATATGCTTGAACTGATACACAGTGAAATAAGCAGAATAAGGAAAACAATTTATGTTGTGACAAAATAGTTTAAGGGACAACAATTTTGAAAGACTTAAGAACTTTGATCAATACAATAACCAATCATGACTCCAGAAGAATAATTAATTATGAAGCAGGCTACCCATCTCTTGTCAGAGTAAGGATGGTTTGGAGGTACAGAACAGAACCTACATTTTCAGACAGGACCTAAACTGTGTGAACTTGTTTTGTGTGACAATACTTATTTATTTCAAAGGAGGGCTTTCATTGGGGGAGAAGACCAAGTGGTGGGGGAAATGAGTACTAATAATGATGCAGAAAAGAGAAAGAAAAGAGTACCAATGAAGCATTTTTCAAAATACTTCAATAGAAAAAGGAAATTAAGGAGACACAAAAAAGAAAGTGTTGGTATTATTGTGATAAATTACATATAGATATATGCACATATGCTTATATGCATGTATTTAAAAAAAACTATCTGCCTAACTGAGATTCAGCATATTATAGTAATCCTCTTATCTGTTCTTTGTATATGGAAATATCCATGTGCATTGAAGTTTATTAAGTTCATAACATAAAAAGAAAGACAAAATACCCCCAATATAACTTTTGAACTAGAAATGGGAAAAACATGGATAGAACAAACTCAGTCAAACCAAATGACTCTTTGAAAACTCAAATTTGACTCGATAGTGTATAATTACTTATATATCTTTGTTTAAGCTGATGGCACCATCTGGTATGTCTGGAAAGATTCTTAGGAAGCACATGATACTAAATCAGCTTTTATTACTGACCCAAGCCTTAAATAAACAGGTTCAGGTGATAAGGGAGAAATGTCATGTCTTATTAGGAAGTTGACCAGATAATTATCTAAAACAGGTTGTGAGAGCACTGGAAAAAAAATTATTGATGGACTTTTCTCATTTTATTGAAAGAGGAAGTCTCCACTACTTTTGAGACAGTACAAGAAATGTTAGCTATAGCAATAAAAACAAATCAACAACAAAAGAAATTAAGAAAAGCAATATAAGCAAATATATGTAAAGAGGAGATAAAACTATTTCTATTTGTGGAAAATAATAATGGTTTTCTTAGAAAACCCTGAAGAATCCACAAAAAGACAAGAAATAACTTCTGTAAAGTAGTGGGATACCAAAAAATGACAAAAATCATAAGCATTTTTGTATATTACTAACAAAAATTAGGAAGAGATAGAAAGACTGGTAATTTTTATAATAAAAAATACATCACATATCTACAAGATGACCTACCAAAACACACAGAAGACTTAAAACTTATAACTATGACATAATTTTCACAGAAATAAAGGAAAGCCAAAATTCTAGAGAGATTTTTAATGTTGATGGTTGAGTTATACCAACATATTTTAAAATGATGTTACCCACAGATTTAATACAATACTAATCAATTTACCAAGGATGTATTTTACATAATTAGAAAAATAAAATTAACTTGGAGGAATAAAATTTCAAGAATAGCAAGGGAGAAAATAACACAAAAAACTAGAAGTAAAGATACCTTGGTATTACAAAATATCACAATTTATTACAAAGGAGTAATCATCAAAATTTTCTTGTATTGGGTAAAAAAATAGAAAATCAACAGAACACGTAAAATAAGGAAGATTTAAAAGCAACATGTATTGTAATCTAGCATACAATAAATCCAAGAACCCAACTGCTGAGGAAGAATTCTTCAATAAAAATTGCTGGGGGAAAATAGAAAGCAGTTTGATTGAAAAATAGGCATAACAAAGTGTTTTATGCTATCTACAACAATAAATTTCAAAAGAACAAACAATATAAATGGTTTTGAAAAAGTCAAAACGTGAAAAAATAGAGAAGAAAGGTAGTTTATATTTTTCACAGATGTGGATTGCAAAAGACAAAATAAACAATTCCAATTTTGTCATTGTTGAAAAAATAGAAGCAAACAAAAATTAGAAGAAAATAGGTATGCTGGAGAGAAAATCTTTATCTTAAACATCTCTGAGTAAAAAAAGTCTAACATCAAAAATCTATAGGAAATTGATACAACTTACAAGTTGAGCCATTCCACAATTTATAAGTGGTTAAGAGATATGATCAGTGTTTCCAAAGAAATGCAAACTATCAATAGATATCTGAAAAGTTGTTCAAATTCACTAATAATCAAAGTAAATTAAAATTAAGCAATTCTGAGGTATCATCACCTTATATCCATCAGATTTATAAATATAATAATAGATGAAACTCCAACAGGGACTGTGGGAAAACAGGCATGCTAATTCAGTAAAGTGGAATTGGTTCAATCATTTTCAAAAACAATTTTAAATTGTCTAAAAACAATTGTTCGAATCATTTGACCCCAAGCTCTCATTGTAGTATTTGTACCCCAGAGTAGTTAATGGCAGTTATATATATGTATATACATATAGACACACACACATATGTAGGAAGCTATATCTATATCTATCTCCCAAAGTGGTTAATACATCAAAAAAGCATAAAATATTCATAGCAGGATTATTTTTGATTATAAGTATCTGGAAAGAAAAAAAATGTACCACAATTGGGCTGAACAGATCATGGTGTATGAATATAGTAAAAAACATGATTTTGTAAACAGAAACAATGATATGAAGATTTCAGAGAAACCTGGGAAGACTTTTTGTTTAGTAATTTTCAGTCATGTTCGACTGTTTGTGATGACTTTCATGGTTTTCTTGGCAGAAATACTGAAGTAGTTTGCTATTTCCTTATCCAGCTCATTTTACAGATCAGGAAACTGAGGCCAACAGAGTTAAGCGACTTGCCATTGCTAGAAAGTATTTGAGGCCAGATTTGAACTTAGGAAGTCTTCCTGACTCCAGGCCCAGTGCTCTATCCACTGTACCACCTAGCTGCCCTACAGGAAGACCATGAACTAAGAAACAGTGAAGAAAATAAAACCAAAGGAATAATGGCCACAAGATGATACCTCAGAATTACTTAATTTTAATTTCTTTTGATTATTAGTGAATTTGAACAATGAGTACAATGCAAAATAAAAAGAATTCTAAAAGTCAGTAAAATGCAAATCAAAGACAATAGACAAGTATTAAATAATTAAAATAAACACATACTGCTTTTCTTTACCTTAAGGATCAAAAGTAATCGTTCTGATGAGCAATACTTTCTAATGGGAGTAGGGAATTTAATTTGCAGAGGATTTCAAGGTTCTGATCTGTTAGATCAGACAAAAATTACAATAAAGAAAAACGTTAAAGGTAAGTCAACTAGAAGGAGGGGATGAAAATGTATGCCAATTTGTATAAAACAAACTTAGTTGTTTTTGTTTTTTTTGAGATTGGGTCTGCCTAGCTCACCTGATCCCACAGCTGATTGGCTGATGGGCACAGAAGCTTTGACTTGCTCTGTTTCCAACCTTGGCTGGTGGGACACTCCTTCAAAGCCTCAGGTAGCCTGCTACTCTAAGTCACTAGGGCCTCGATTTAATATAGATACTAAATTGACTTTAAGTCAACTACCATTCAGAGCTCAAGCCATCCTCTGGCCTCAGCCTTAGGGATTATGGGTATGGGCTACCATATAAGGACCCAGACTTGAATTTCTGTAGTCTTGACTGGCTGCCATATGCATAATGTTTTGAAGTCTTGAAATACAATGACAGGATAGCTATCTCTTTTTTATAAGGAAGCCTATTCAGTAAACCAAGATATGTTTTTAAGCTTTACTGGGGTCTGTCTGAGACTTGACCTTGGAAACACAAGGCAGTAGGGAAGAATTTTTGTTAGTAAAGAGATGAGTTTACTTCATCCCTCCTGGTGGGACACTGTTACAACAAATATATGATTCTGATTTTCAAGTCAGGAGAACAAGTGAATCTGCATAATAAATTCCACTGCCCTAGTATGCAATTGGATTCCATTGCCACTTGAATCAGTCAGTGATAGACAAGCATCTATGGAGGACTTCTTAGTGCCAGGAATTAAGTCAAGTACTAAGGATGCAAAGAAAGACAAAAACAATACTGCCCTCAAAAGGCATCTAATGGGGAAGAAAATATATAAATGAATAAGTACTTAGAAGACGCTAACATAATAGATAGACAGTAATTGTAAAGAGGTTAAAGAAAAATGATAATAGGTAGGGAACCATACATTTCTAGGGGTGCTCGAGACCCCAAAATACCGACACGCTGGGTCCTGCCAAAAGAATTTGACTCAAGCCTTCTCAGCCAAGGGAAAAGACAAAGTTTATTAGGGATTCACCATAATGGGTTGTCTTAAGAAATCCCACCCTTTGTGCCGCCTGTTTTCACAAGTGGGCCAGATTCAACCTACTGAGCTAGATTGAATCTGAGCGCCTTCATGGAGGCAAGATGAGACTTATATACACAAATATTGTGGGAGGGATTGAGGGGTGGTCTGGGGTGACTAGAGGAGGGGTCTAGCGTGGGTCTTGAGAGGAGTCTCAGGAGGACCTAGATGAGGTCAGACTCCAGGGTGGGGAAATAGCTGAAGGCTACCTGGAGATGACAGACAATAAGAGAGCTAGCTAGGGTAACTGGGCTAGGGTATAGATATTTTGATCAGGATTAAGGGTGGGCTAGGCTAGGTAGAGATTTGGGCCTAATGATAATGTAAGGCTTATGGCCTTAGGGGAAGTCCAGATCTAGTTAGATGATTCAAAGAGAGTTCAAGGGGGTTTCCAGAAACTGTTCTCCAGGTTCAAGGGGATTCCCAGAGATCGTGCCCTCATCAATTGCAAGGTGCCACAGTAGATAAAGCACTGAGGAAGACTCATCTTCCTGAGTTCAAATCTGGCCTCAAATATTTACAAGCTATATGATCCCGGGCAAATCACTTAGCCTTGTTTGCCTCAGTTTCCTCATTTGTAAAGTTAGCTGGTGAAGGAAATGGCAAACCTCTCCAGTATGTTTGCCAAGAAAACCCCAAACAGGGTCATAAAGAGTCAGACAAGACTGAAAACTTTAATAGGGGAAGAGTTTGGAGGTGGGGGAGTGAGGAGGGGATGCTCAGAGAATGCAGAGGCATGGGAGACAAAAGGAGGAATGTGGTATAAACGCCAGTATGGATGGATTTTGGAATTCGTGCAGGGTGACAGGGCATAAGAAGATTGGAGAGGCAGGAAGAGGTCAAACTGTGTGGAACTTTAAATGCCAAGCAATTTATATTTGATCCTGTAAGTAATAAAGAGCGAGTGGATTTTGAATAGGTAGCAACATGTATAGTGAAAAGGACACTAGATTTGGAATCAGAGGACCTTAAGTCCTATGTCTTCCATTTACTAGCTAAGTGAAGTTGGGCAAATCATTTACTCTCTTTTGTTTCATTTTCCTTATCTGTGAAATGGGATAATCATGCCAGCTTTACCTATCTTATCAGGCTATTGTGTAGAAAGTGCTTCATTAATTTGCTGCATGGGGTAAGTGAGTTATTAATCGTGCTATATTCTAAAAAAATATTTTGAGAGCCACTGAAACGTCACAGAAAATGAGAGATTGAGGGTCTTGTGTCATGTAAATAAATAATAATTCTCTGGACTCGATGGTGAAACGTGTCTCCTTCATCTCATCAAAGAGATAGTAGTATATCCAAATTGAGACATAACATTTTCAGACATGGCCAATGTGTCAATTTGCTTTGTTCGACCATACTTATGTGTTATAAGGAAGGGTGATGAGGGAATCGCTGGGAAATTACAATAATATAATAAAAGAAAAAGGCATCCATGAAACATTTAAAAAGAAGAAATATTTTAGAAAAATACCAACACCAACAATCTGCCACTTATAGCCAACTGGACAAACTCAAAGAACCATATATACAGATATATGTAAGTCTTGTCAACCTTTAATAGTTTGCTACTTCACTAGTTTGGATGAACCATGTTTCATTTATTCTCACTGCGCCCCCAGTAAAAACAAACAAATAAACAACAAAAAAATCCAACAAAAAAAACCACATCTGAAGCGTATGTGAGATAAAGCACATTGTTGAAGTTTAGGGGTGCTGGGACCTGAAAACAGTGCGAGTCCTGCCCGAGCCAAGCCTTCTTTCAGTCAAAGAAAAACAAGGTTTACTAAAGATCTGCTATGTTGGAATCTGAACATTTGTAATGCTAATGTTAGTAGGTCAGATTGAATCTGAGCACTTTCATGGACACAAGATGGATCTTATATACAGAAAGACTATGGCAGGTACCTAGGGTTGGCCAAGTAGTTTGGGGTGATTGGAGAAGGGGTCTAGGAAGGATCTTGATGGGAGTGGCCAGTAGGCTGGGGAGACTAGAGGTCTGAGGCCCAGAACCAAGAGAATGGAATTTAGATAGGATGTAGGGTAGGAAGTAGCCAAAGGCAATCTGGAGATAACAGACTGAGAAGGCCTGGGCTAGATGTAGGGAACAGAGAATCGGATTTAGAGATGATGCCCAGTAGAGAAGATTGTAGCCTCAGGCAAACTCCAGATCGAGTGGGGAAATTCAAGGAGAGTTCAAGGGGCTTTCCAGAACTGTACTCCCTCAGCATCATTTATTTGGAAACAGTTCTTTCTAATGGAATCATTTTTAGCGACTGCAGAATTCTTTCCCAAAGCTATCAGGAAAAAGAACTGGTACTACGGTATTGAGAAAGAGGGGTCTGGGGTCTTTTTTTTTTTTTGAGGCAATGCGAGTTAAGTGATTTGCCTAGGGTGACATACCCAGTAAGTGTCTGAGGTCAAATTTGAACTCAGGTCCTCCTGACTCCGGGGCACTCCACAGCTAGTATTCTATCCAGTGTACCTCCTACCTGCCCCTGAGAAGGAAGATCTTGAAGAGAAATTTTTGTTACTGTTTCTATACTTCCCATATTGGTTCCATTAATTTCTATTCAACAATTATTTTATAAGCCCTTACTATGGACCAGGCTCAGTGCTGTGAACTTTGGAAAATGCAGGGAAAACTGTCCTTTTCTTGACCCAGAACCTACATTCCATTGAGAAGGGTTGGAGGAGGAAGAGTATATTAAAACTAACCATTTGCAAAGTCTGGGCTTTTAAACATTTTAGAAAAATACCAGTGATCTGCCACTGTGTAACCTTTGGAATGTTGCTTAAACTCCTGTGACCTTGGTTTCCTTATCTATAAAATGAGAGGCTTTCGGTTCCCTTTCAGTTTTAAACCAATGATCATCAGTGGGTACCAGGGATTTTATTCCGCACCCCCACTCCCCGCCCCCTCCTTGAAGTTTTATGGTCAGGAGAAGAAAGGATAGATTGTTTAAAAAAAAAAAAGGCATGCAAGTTACCTCTTCACACCTCAACACGGTCAGTTTTTCAGCTCTGCAGGTTCAATAACTAGGTTTTAAGCCCAAATTCACCAATTTGCTCCAGAAATGAAATTATATAAGTGATCAGTCTGTTCCCCACCACACCCCCCACTGCCACATCCCCCAATACCAAGTTCTGCTGCAACACCTCACTGTGGCTATACTAGAGAAGCACAAGCTAATTCTGTGGTAGCACCTATCAGGTCACACTACATTCAAAAGGATTTAGGGAAGTATCTAAGCCTAACTAATTAAGGGAAGCAGTGCTGAATTTCTTACTGATATCCCTAAAGGTCTACACGGATGAAATTATTATTGTTGAGCTTCATGTGGAAGTTTACATATGTTGTTATCTCATTAGATCTGGTGAAGTAGGTAGTTTCTGTTATGGCTCAGTCATTTCAGTCATCCCCATTTCTTTGTGACCCCATTTGGGGTTTTCCTGACAAGGATATTAGAATGGTTTGCCATTTCCTTCTCCAGCTCATTTTACAGATGAGGAAACTGAGGCAAACAGGTTTAAGTGACTTGCATGGGGTCACACCACTAGTAAGTGTCTGGAGGTTAGATTTGAACTGGGGTCTTTCCTGATTCCATGCCCATTTGCTCCATCCACTGTGTCATCTAGCTGAAGGATTTTACAGAGAGAGAAACTGAGGCCCCGATCATATAACTAATGAGGGGTAGAGCTAGGATTCAAACCCAGTCTTCTGATTCCATATGAGTGCTCTTTTCACTATACCACATTGCCCCTCACAAGTCTTTTGAAGTATTACGAAATCACAGGGATCTCTCTGGAGACCTTTCTCAGAGAAATTTGCTGTAAAATTTTCCCCCAGTTTCTTACTTTTCTTCTAATTTTGATTACATTGGTTTTGTTTGTGCAAAAACAATTTAGTTTCATGTAATCAAAATTATCCATTTTACCTCCCGTGAACCTATCTCTTATTTAGTGATGAACTCTTCCCCTACCCATAGATAAGGCAGATAATTTTTTTCCATGTTCCCTTAATTTACTTATGATATTACTCTTTATGTCTAAACAATATATCAGTTTTGAGCTTCATGGTATACAGTATAAGATGTTGGTCTATGCCTAGGTTCTGCCAGACTACTTTCCAGTTTTGAATTCTTGCCCCAATACCTGGCATTTTGGGGTTTATCAAACACTACCTTTACTATGCCTATTTGTTTCTGTACATTGTGTACCCAATTCTTCTGATTAACCTCTCTATTTCTTATCCAATACCAAATTGTTCTTAGGATTACTACTTTGTAGTATAGTTTGAGATCTGATACTGCTAGACTCCCTTCCTACACATTTTAAAAAACTGATTTCCTTAATATTCTTGACCTTTTGTTCCTCCAGATAAATTTTTTTTACTAGCTATATAAAGTAATTCTTTAGTAGTTTGATTTGTATGACAGAATAAGTAAATTAATTTAGTTAGTATTGTCATTTTTATCGTATTGGCTCAGCCTTCCCAAGAGCAGTGGATATGTCTCCAATAATTATTTGTTGTTTAGTTATTTTCAGCTGCGTCTAACTCTTTATGACCCCTTTTGGGATTTTCTTGGCAAAGATACTGGAGCTGGAGCAGTTTGCCATTTCCTTCTCCAGCTCATTTTACAGATAAGGAAACTGAGGCAAATAGGATTAAGTGACTTGCCCTGGGTCACACAGCTAGTAAGTGTCTGAGGCTGAATTTGAATTCAGGTCTTCCTGACTCCAGCCCCAGTACTCTGTCCACTGAGCCACCTACCTGCCCTCCAGTTATTTAGATCTGTCTTTATTTGTTGTAATTGTGTTCATATAATTCGTTCTTACCTATGTCTTGGTGGGTAATCTCCAAGTATTTTATGCCATATGCAATTATTTAGAATGAGATTTTTCTTTCTACATCTTCTTGTTGGGTTTTGTTGGTGCTATCTAAAAATAATTTATATGAGTTTATTTTATATCCTGCAACGTTGCTAAAGTTGTTGATTGATTAGACTCATTTTTAGTTGACTCTCTGGGGTTCTCTAAGTGTACTATCATGTCATCTGCAA
Organism: Trichosurus vulpecula; assembly: GCF_011100635.1. NCBI lineage: Eukaryota > Metazoa > Chordata > Mammalia > Diprotodontia > Phalangeridae > Trichosurus > Trichosurus vulpecula. Next base: position 86,818,686 of record NC_050581.1, on the reverse strand, counting down.
AAAAATGATAGTTTTGTATCCTCATTGCCTATCCTTATTCCTTAAATTGCTTTTTTTTTTCCTGTCTTACTGCTATAGCTAGCATTTCTAATACAATATTGAATAATAATGGTGATAATGGACATCCTTGCTTAACCCTTGATCTTACTGGAAAGGCTTCTAGTTTATCCCCATTATAGATAATATTTGTTCTTGGTTTTAGATAGATACTGCTTATCATTTTGACAAAAGTTCCATTTATTCCCATAGTTTCTACCATTTTGAATAGGAATAAATATTATATTTTGTCAAAAGATTTTTATGCATGTATTGGTATCATAATATGATTTTTACTGTTTTTTGTTATTGACATGACCAGTTGTGTTTATAATTTTCCTAATATTGAACCAGTCTTGCATTCCTGATATAAATTCAACCTTATCAAAATGTAGGATCCTTGTGATATATCATTGTAATCTCTTCAAAATAATATTCCCAAACTATAGGTCTGACTAAATCATTTTTCTGCTCATTGAGCTTCAGTGGGTCTCTATTGCCTCTAGGACAAAATACAAAATCCTGTTTGTCATTTAGGGCCCTTCAAAACCAGCCCTACTTTTCCAGTCAAATTAGCTCTCTTGCTGTTCCTCACCCTCCACATTCCATTTCCAGCCTCTCTCTGCCTTTGCCCAGACCATCTCTCATGCCTGAAAAGTACTGCTTTCCTCATCTCTTCCTCTTAGAATTCCTAGCTCCATTCAAAGATCAGCTCAAGATCATCTCTTACACTAAGAACTTTCTTGATCTCCCCAAATTTTAGTGCCTTCTCCTTAAAATTATCTTACATTTAATTTGTACATGTATTTTATTTATTGTTACATGTATACATGTTATTTCCTGAATAGAATATAAGCCTCTTGAGGACAGGGACCAACAACCACTAGGCGGCGCAGTACTGGTCCTTGAGTCCTGAAGCTCTGAGGTCAAATCCAGCCTTAGACATTTACTAGCTGTGTGACCTTGGGCAAAACACTTAACTACTATTTGCCTCAGTTTCCTTATCTGTAAAATGGGGTTAATTATAGCAACTACCTCCCAACATTGTTTTGCAGACCAAATGGGATAATGGTTTTAAAGTGCTTAGCACAATGACTGCCACATAGTAAGCTCTCTCTCTCTATATTAGCTATTATTATTGTTTTCATATACCAATAACCAGTATAATACCTATCACATGGCAAGTGCTTAATTGATGGTTGCTGAAATTTATTATTACAGAAACTTAAGCCCAAAAGACTTAAGTAATTTGTTCAAAGACACAGCTAGAAGGGTGAGCCTGGAATTGAAACAATATCCTCTGCATCAGTTTGTGAGCCCCTTCCGCCACACCATCCAATGTTCATAAATCATGCACAATTTCAAGGATACCAAAGTGCTCTCTGTTGCAAAGCAAAACATAACAAGTTTAACACAATATTCTTCTGGTGATTCACTTTGGTTGTGATCTAGCGAACACCATGGTCTCAGAGGAAGTATAATCACAAGTAGCCTAAGGAGAAAGACACAGAGTGGGTACAAGCTACACGTATGCAGTGTATCAGAAAGCATGACCTGCCCATAAAAGGCAATATTAAAATGATCAAAAAGCTGTATAACTGGAAACAGCAGTTCTATCATATAGTGAGACTAAAGCATAACAGACAGACAGCCTGAGTAAGACATTAAAGGTAACAGAGGATAGTTTCCAGGAGAGTCAAAAGGGAGCTAGATTAAAATCCTCCTCAGGTATTTTAGGTGTGTGACTTTAGAGCAAATCATTTAATCTTTGAGTATTTAGTTCCCTCATCTGTAAAATGGACATAATGCTAACCACAGAGTTGCAGGCAGCTTGGCATAGTCACTATGCCATAGTGGATAGAAAGCTGGCCTTTGAGTCAGGATAACCTGGTTTATGTGCAGCCTCTGGAACACACTCACTATGTGGCTCTGGGCAGCTCGGTTTACCTTTCAGACCCCGCTAGCAACTTTCTAAAATTATAAATGGCAGAATAGTTGCGGCCAATCTGTAATGGCATAAGAAGTTTTCTCATGAGCTTTCCCTTCACTGATGAAACTACAGGACCAGACAAATCAAAAATACCTGTAGTACTCACTTCACAGGGTTATGATGAGAGTCAAATGAGATAATGTATGCAGAGCACTTTGTAAATCTTAAAGTGCTATAGAAATGGCACCCTTATTCTCTTCCAACTTCTCTTCCTTCTCTTCTTCCTCAATGGAGGATTTGCAGAAAGACATGGAGAATTTCTTTTTTTAAAAAATTTTTTGTTTGGTTTTTTTAATTTTTTAAAATTTTTTTTTGACATGGAGAATTTCAGTCACTCAATAAATATTTATTAAGTGACTCCTATGTGCCAGGCACTCTGCTAAGTGATAGGGATACAAAGAAAGATAGACAGCCTCTGCTCTTAAATTTCACAGGACATTTGCTTCACTCTTTTTCTGTGTTACAAAGGAAGATTCAATATGGAGGGGAGTATTTGGGAAAATAATTGTGACATAAAAACAAAAGACCAAAAATATCTTTGAAAAATTGCACAGGATGAGAAGGTATGATCGAGGGCGAAAAGTTAGAGGAAGTATTCACAAACTAGAAATGAATCTAAAATATTCAATTATTGTTCAGATTGTAAATCTAAGATAACACTTTATGTTTCACTGTCTCCCTGGTCACAAATCATCTGATTTTGACCTGCATTAATTGAGAATATTCATAATAACAGAGCTCTCCTCTGCCATCCCTGAATAAATCCAGGGAACTGTTTGTACTTTTCATGAAATGAAACGTTCTGCTTTCTGTTGTGATTCTTAGAGTTCATGTTTTCTCTTCTTTCTTTTCTTTTCCTTACTGTATTGTAAGTGCCTTCAGGATAGGGACCCTGTCTTTATCTTCATACCACTCTTCCCAACTAGAACAGTTATGAATGTTTATTGAATTGAGTTGAAATAGACCTGTGCCAATTAGGCACCTGAATGATGCAAAGTTCTGAGCATGATGCAAGTTTCCAAGGAAGAGGCTGTGTTTCCCTGCTGCATGTAATTACTTCATGTTGTGAATTACAAAGGAAGTCATTAATGAATTTCTACAATTTGTTTACCAGAGCTGTAGTAGGGAGACTGTGGCAGTGTGATACTTGTAATATTTTTGAAACCTATTAAATAGTGTAATGGCTTTCAGAACACCTCTGATTCAGCAGTTAAGCTAGATTATCTATTATCAGTAGTAATGAGAATATATTCTAATTTTGTTTTGTGTAGAATACCAATGGGTATTTGCAAGATTAAAGTCCTAAAAAAGACTAATAACTTTACATCTTGGTTGTTATTCCTAATCACCTAGACATATTATTATGAATCAGGTATAGATTAAATAGATTAACTCTAAAACTTATGAAATATCAGAATGGTGTTTAAGAAAAATGTTTTGTTATTTATTATTATATGTTTGGTGAACTTTTTTCTCAAGCCCCAAATTATGAGTATTTTTGTTCAGATAGGTCTTTTCTTATTGTAAATAACCTCCTTATGCCTTATGCATTATTGGACCAAAGGTCATGAAATATTTTGTAACTTTTCTTAGATAATTCCAAATTGTTACCCAAAAGAGTTGAACCAATACAGTGTTCCAACAGCCATAAATTAATGTGCCTGTTTTCTGTATTCTTTCCAACACCGAATTTTTGTCTTTTTTCATTACAACCCTTTGAACCCAGAAACTCAGCTCTGAGTTTATGGGAACTGGGTTCTGTCTAGTAGGGTTTATGACAAATCTCTCTCTGGCTTGGGTCTCCACTTAGAGTTTTCCTTGGGAGCCTTAAATTTTGGTGCACTTTGCCTCTAGTTAGTGTTGCCCTGTGAACATCAAAATATAGCTCATAGAATATTGTACACAGTAACAGCAAAATTGTACGATGATCAACTATGAATGACTTAGCTCTTCCCAGGAATGAAATGATCCAAGACGATTCCAAAGGACTCATGATGAAAAAATGCTATCCACATCCAGAGAAAGAACTGATAGAGTCTGAATGCACGTAGAAGCATACTATTTTCACTTTGTGTGTGTGTGTGTGTGTGTGTGTGTGTGTGTGTTTTGTCTGTTTCTTCTCTCACAACAGGACTAATATGGAAATATATTTTATATGATTATACTTATATAACCTATATCAAACTGCCTACCATCTTGGGGGAGAAGGGAGGGAGAAAATTTGGATCTTAAATTTAAAAAAAAAAATGAATGTTAAAATTGTCTTTACATGTAATTGGAAAAATAAAATCCTATTAAAAGAATAATCCAGCTCATTCTTAGTAGCTACAGATGTGGATAAAAAGAGCCCTCAGCTCTTGTGAGATGAACACTAAAGCTAACAATATATACTAAGTACAGGATAGCCTTTATTTCACAGCAAAAAAGATATAAAGTAGACAAAGCCCACTAACAGTCAAGACAATAACCTTTCCCTCTCAGAAGTCTTTATCTTGCAGGTGAACCTTAGCACCACAGAGCATTTGAAACTCTCCTGAGAAAGAAATGTACTTGTGGTTTGTAGAGACAACCCCTTTGCCGTTCAAATAGCTTGGTATGTAATTAATTCATGGCTAGCAAAATCCAGGCTGGCTCTACTTTGTGGAACTTTCCTTTAATTCATCTCTAAGTCTGGGACCATGTGGTTGCTCCTCTTCTTTCCACGAGTTCAAGACCTTGAGTAGCAATGTACCCCACCCGCCCCAACCTCCCAAGAGGTTGTTAAATTCTGAGGATCTTATTACTCCACCACTGTCTCTGCCTGCTGCCATCTCTCCAGCCAAGAAATTCCAGGGGGAGTAGGGAGGGAAAGGAAACTCTTTGCATAAACAGACTTCATCTCCCTGTGGACCCCAAGTCTGGTTTCTGGTTTCGTATCGAAGTGTTCAACTCTCTCTTTCACTCTGTCTTCCTTTCTCTCTCTGCCTCTGTCTCTTTTTCTTTCTCTCTCTGCCTCAGTTTCTCTTTCTTTCTCTTTGTCTCCTGTCAACCTGAAAGTTTGGTTAAAAGGAGCAAACAGGCTAGGTGGCATATCAATTCAAATTGTTTATTCCCTTAAAGCTAGCCGAAGCTAGTGAACATGTACATACAAGGATCTAAAATGTAAGTTCTGACTGTCTGATAAAAGAATGACCAGCCTTAAATATTCTTTAGAACAATTCCAACTCAGGATCTCCGTGACACTCAAATTTATGATCTCCATATATGTTTAACCATAGCATGAGAAGAGGAATTTTCTTAATTGAATAGGTTGTAAATACAATAAGAGAGTTTACAAAGTGTCAATCGAAATTACAACCCAGGATGTCTGTTGTTGGTTTTTTTTTTTTTTACCATTAACATGCCATAATAGTATATGTCCATAAAATATTAAGATAAGAAAAAGTCCCGTTATAGGCACACTGTCCTTGGTAGTCATTAACAGAAGAATGCTCTAATCAGCTCCCTCTGGCCTTCTTGACACAAGAAGGGGCATTCTCTGAGTTTAGAGAAGGAAATATTTGTTAGGCTGAGGGTCTTCTTCTGATTGATTTGTTCAGATTATCGCTCCCTATCTCTGTCTTTGTCTCTATGTCTCTCTCTGATCAAAATTGTGCCAGATAAGGTCATTCACTGTCACAGGCCTGAGTCTAAAGATACAGTTCAGATATACACTAGTGGAAAGAGAGGTCATAAAGGGGCTTCTGAGAGAGAGGACTCTAACTGTCATCAGTAGCATCTTTAACTTTGGGGCCTCTTGTTAACCCTCATCTTATGGCTGATTATTTTATACACTTGGGGGCTATAGGAAGTTCACTAAACTAGGATTGTTTAACCTGGGGTCCAGAGACCCCTAAAGAATCTGTGGATAGATTTCAAGGGGTCCACGAACTTAGCTGGGAAAAAAAAACTGTATCTATTTCAATATAATTGGTTTCTTTTATTATACGATATATTTATTTCATGCATTTAAAAACATTTGTCTGAGGAGTCTATAGGCTTCACCAGACTATGAGAGGGGTGACTCCACAGAGGTTAAAAATCCCTGCCCCAGGCATACATAATTATGCTGGATCGAGTTTCCCCAATCCTGTTTTGATCTTGGGTAAAGTCTGAGTCTAGAATTGCATTCATGTAGTATATTTTCACCTACTACAAGGGATAGAAAAGATAGGCCTATATTCTACTAAGCCCCAACAATATGGGGGGGGCGGGGATGAGAGGAATCATCAGGAGAGTGTCTCTGCCTGTCCCTACAGACTTCCTTCTGTCAGATGATTTGAAAAGAATATCCATTCCCCTAAAATGTCTAGTGCATACTTAATTACCAGTCATTCAATAATTTAGTTTTTCTTTGATTAATTTTAAGTTTCATTTATTTCAGCTGTTCCAAAAAACAGGAATGTTTATTTACCTTTTATGGTATTTGATATACCCACATATAAATAAACCTGCTATTAAAATTAAGGTTTGTAAGCTTCACCATCAGATTTTCCCTAGTACATTTAAAATAATTTAGTTAAAGTTAATTTAATCAAAATGTTTTAAGAAATTTCTGTTGCTCAAAGCAAAATACATCTATTCTTGGGGTATTTCTTTTGTTTGGAACAAAATGTCATTTCATTCTGTGTTGTATTTATCAGAAAGAAAGAGAGAAAGAAAGAAAGAGAGAGAAAAAAAGAAAGAAAAAGGAAGGAAGGAAGGAAGGAAGAAGAGGGCTGGGGTCTCCCATTGCATCCTGGGCTACCTCCAGTCATCCTGGTGAATATCTGGTCACTGGATCCAGATGGCTCTGGAGGAGAAAGTGAGGCTGGTGCCCTTGCACAGCCCTCCCTCACTCAAATCAAAGTCAACTGCAAGTCATGTCATCCTTTCCATGATGCCAAGGTCCTCTTTGAACACAAAGGACAAACACAACAACCTGTATTTATCAAGGTCACACAGTGGATAGAGCATTGGGCTTGGAATCAGGAAGACTTATCTTCATGAGTTCAAATCCGGCCTCAGGGACTTACTAGCTGTGTGACCCTGGGCAGGTCACTAAACCCTATTTGTCTCAGTCCTTCATCTGTAAAACGAGCTGGAGAAGGAAATGGCAAACTACTCCAGTAACTTTACCAGAAAACCCCAAAAGGTATCACAAAGAGTTAGATGTGACTGAAATAACTAAACAACAACAACTTACCTACACCACTCTTGGACTTGGGTCTCTTTTTCTGACTTAGTCTCAGTCAAGCTTATAAATAATAACAAACCTATTCAACAAATATTCATTAAGTATTTTTAAAGCAGAATGTTAGGTATTACCTATTATATGCCATAACTGATCTGGCAGCAAGGTGGCACAGTGGATAGAATTATTTTAATTCAAATTTGATCTCAGACATTTACTAGCTATGTGATTCTGGGCAAGTCACTTAAATGCTGTCTCAGTTTCCCCAACTGTAAAATAGGCATGATAATAATTACACCTATAATACCAGGGTTGTTGTGATAATCAAATGAGATTATATTGGCAAAGTACTTTGAAAACCTTAAAGCTCTGTACGGTATTTGTATCCCTGACTCTTAGTACATTGTCTGGCCCACAGTAAGATGCTTGGCAGCTTGAGTGATTCCCCCTCCCTTTCGCATTTGAATGACTTGAGGGGAATTATTGATGACCATTAGAAAGCACAAATAGTGGTGGACTACAGACTGGTGACTGGGGAAAAGAAAAAAGCCAGAAAATGGGGAGCAGTGACATCCCTGGAGAGGGAGATGAGTCCTGGGGGTTTTTGCCCTCATCTTGGACAGGGGAAATGACATAAGATGGGCTACCTTAGAGACTTATCCTTGTTCTCCCAGAGAAACTATAAAAGTTCTGGTGAGATATGTCCTCATCGCCTCTCCCTGCCAAAGAGGAATACATGCTGGGGACAAAATAAGGTTCTACTGGTCACAATGGGATTCTTTGGCTTGGCATAAGCCACAGACTGAAGAAGTGTGACAGGTGGTTTTCTTCTCATCCAGAAAGGTAGAAATCTCAAGGACTGAGGGCAGTGAGAACAGAGTTTGAAGACTGAATTGCTCTGAAGCTTCAAGGAGGGCATTCCAAATTTGATTGTAGTCTGAGATTTGCGGAAATAGATGGAATGCAGGCATCAAGTCCAAGTCTGCATAAGCAGGTCCACAGTACCAGAGAGGTCCAAGGGGAAGAACCTAGGCATGAGGATTAATAATACTACCTGACATTTATATAGTGCTTTAAGATTGGCAAAGCAATTGTTATTCATTATCTCACCTGCTCCTCACAAGAGCTGCAGATGGAATGAAGTGAGTAGAACCAGGAGAACTTTGTACATGGTAACAGCGACATTATGGGATGACTGACTTTGTGAGACTTAGCTCTTCTGAGCAACGTGATGATCTAAGACAATTCCAAAAGACTCATATTTTTACAGTATAGTTTATAAAAATATTTATAATGTATAAACATATTACAACATAGTATATGTAATATTATATAATCTAATAAATACATTATTTAATATTTATACATATAAATATTTTATGAATATATCTTATAATATTAATGTTAAAGTATAAATTATCCACATCCAGAGAAAGGCCTATGGAGTCTGATTGCCGATTGAAGCAGACTATTTGCTCTTTTTTTCCTTTCTTGTGATTTTTCCCTTTTGTTCTGACTCTTCTTTCACAACATGACTAATGTGGAAATATGTTTAATATGATTAAACATGTATAGCCTATATCAGATTGCATGCCATCTTGGGGAGAGAAAGGGGAAAAATAGGAACTCAAAATCTTATAAAAGTGAATGTTGAAAATGAAAAATAAATAAATGAATGTTTTTGGTTTTGTTTTTTAAAAGAGCTACAAATGTTGGAGCCCTATGACATTGTAGAGAAAGTCGAGGGGAGTCAAAAGAACAGCCCTGAGCAGAAGGAAGATTTGGCTGGCTCAGGCATCCTCCTTAAAAATGGAGGTACTAGGAAAAGCCAGCCAATAAAAGGGGAAGTTGGGAGTGTGGCTACTTCCCATATGTTTGTCCAGAGTCTGTGGATGGAGTCTAGGGGTGAACTGAACTTCCAAGTCATGAGGTTTTAGGGACATTGTACAGAAAAGTGAAATAGACCTTGACCTTTATGAGCTTACATTTTATTCAGGCAGGCAACACGCATGTTTATAGGGATATACAAACTACACACAAAGTAAGTGCCAGGTAATGGGGGGAGGGGAGAAGGAAGGGGAGCACTAGCAAAAACTGGGGCAGAGGCTGGTGGTGGGAAGTGAGAAATTATTTCACTTAGAACAGAGGTTCCCAACATGGGGTATGCATGCTCTCAGGGGTATGTGAAGCTTATCAATAGGGATATGTGGAATTGGAGGAAAATAATTATATTATCCTGTTAAAATATGTCAAAAGTAGTAGTGTTAACAAAAAAAAAAATTGTGTTAGAGAGGTATGCATGAGATAGGAAAGGGAATGTGGCAGAGCATCCGAAAAATTTGAAAGAGACAGGAATAATTCCTGCTGACAAAAACTAAATGAATGAGGTTTATATAGTAAATCTTTTTCATATTGCTTTAGGAAAAAAACAGCAACAAAAATACAGTGAATACAAGCTAATTGATCTTCACAATAATCAGAGACTTTGAATTGATTTCTTGTCAATGAAGTTACAAAATGTTTGGTGTGCCTTTGGAGACGCCTATCTTTACTTAATGTGCTTCCAACACTTTAACTCTGTTTATAACTTTATTTATAACTTTAATTCTGTTTACAACATTGATTCTGTGAATCAAGATTCTTAGGCCCATTCTTAATCAAATTCAAAACAAGGAACAAAGAGAAAACTGAATGCAATACGTGGATGTTTCTTTCAACCTCACTTTTTTGTATTAAAATTTTTTCTTTTTAATTAGCACAAATCTTTTCACTCTCCTCCCACCTATCACCCCCATTGAAAAAAAAGAAAAAATGAATTCCTCGAAACAAATAGTCGAGCAAAGCAAAGCTCTTCATTGGTCATGTTCAAAAAATATATTTCATTCTGCACTCTGAATCTATCCCCTCTCTTTCGTGCATATTTTCTTGTGAAGCCTCTGGAATCATGTGTGGTTATTTCATCGGTCAGAGTTCTTAAAGCTTTCAAAGTTGGTTGTTGTTGCTTTTACGATATAAATTGCTCTCCTGGTTCTGCTCCTTTAATTCTTCATCAGTTTCTAAAAGTCTTCAAAATGGTTATTTTTACGGTATAGTTTATAAAAATATAATGTATAAACATATTACAATATAGTATATGTAATATATAATATAATAAATATATCATTTAATATTTATACATATAAATATTTTATGAATATATCTTATAATATTAACGTGATAGTATAAATTATTCTCCTGCCTCTGCTTGCTTCTCTCTGTATCAGATCATATAAGTCTCTTTAAAACTGTCTCTCAAAAACTTTACCAAGATACAAATTGTTAGTTGACAAAAACCATAATTTTACTAACTTATTTGACTGTTTTAATAAACATTTAATAAATTTATGATCCTTAAAATGTTATCTATCAAATAAAGTTTTAATTATGAAAAATTAATCTTGAAAGTCCAGGCTGAAGCAGCCAAAATACTGACATCCCAATCTATCGATCCAGAGATTCTTAGTCTAGGGGATTCCTGTCTAGTGGAAGAATAATCCTAAAATAATCCTTCAAATATAGATTAGTGGTAGCCCTGGATGTGCAAACTGGAGGGTCTGGGGAAAGCAGCCATACAAGATAATGACTGAACATCTTTTTTTTTTTTTTTTGGATGTGGCAATGGGATTAAGTGACTTGCCCAAGGTCACATAGCTAGTACACGTCAAGTGTCTGAGGCCAGATTTAAGTTCAGGTCCTCCTAACTCTAGGGTGGGTGTTTTGTCCACTTTGCCACCTAGCTGCCCCAACTGAACATCTTTCAACTCATTACTGGGGTCATAGCAAAATATAGTGTTAGTTCTTTTACCGAGAGGCAGTATTGCCTAATAGATAGAAAGCTGGCCCTAGAATCAGAAGACCTGAGCTTGTCATACTGTCTTAACTGTTAATGTGTATTAGCTGTGTGGCTCTGGGCAGGTTACCAAACCCCCAAACAATTCTCTAAAATTTTAAGTGGCAGAGAAGTTACTGATCTCTAATGGTAGAAGAAACTCCTCCCCGGGAATTCCCTGTATTGATAAAATCGACAGGTCTGGTCAAAACAGTAACAATTATTACCTTTTGCTAATTAGTATTTGAGGATGTGATGTAGTATAACCTGGTATAAAGCAGTGAACATTGGCCTTGGAGGCAGGTTTTATTTCTGGTTCTGCTGCTAACTTGCTGTGTAACCATGGGCAACTCCTTTCAACCTTTTTTGGTCCTCGGTTTCCTTATGCATAAAATGAGGGGCCATGTATGCTGATGGTTTTTTCCAGCTCTAACGCTCTGTGAGTCTGACATTATGATACAAGCTCCAGTAGCCAATCAAATCTATCTTCTGGTTATGATTATTTCTGACACTAGGTATCACCTGAATGCATCTTCAAGGGAATTTTTCTTCATCTATTCCCAATTACGTTTAGAGAAAATCATTTTATATCCAAAAGCAACAAAACAAATCTTCTGTTCTCTCTTTCAATAGAATGCCTTGTGTATGAAGTAGATCCATATTGTCTGCCTGCCACAATCACAGAATCAAGGAATCTAAGAGTGTTAGGAGGCCTCTCAGTCAGAAAACCCTGGCAAAGAAAGGAGTCCAGAATATTGGACAACACGAAATGTATTACTGATTAGCAGCCAGTGGCAATAAGAAACTGGACAGTGGGATCAGGGGATTATCAGACTTGGGTGATCTTCTTTGGTATAATCACTTTCCAGGGCTCCACTCCTGCTCTGGCATGACAGTAATAATTAAAATAGTAATAATAATAATAGAAGCTAGAATTTATATGGTGCCTACTATGTGCCAGGCACTATGCTAAGTGCTGGGAATACAAAGACAAAAACAGAAGAAATTTACAATCTAGCGCAGGGAGAAAACATTTACATGTTATGTAGAGGAAATATAACATAGATAAATGATAATTTGGATGGGAAATTATTAGCAACTTGGGGGAAATCAGGAAGGGTTTCACATAGAAGCAGAGTGAGAAAGAAGTGAATTCCAGGCATGGGGCAGAGGCATAGTGTTAGGAAATGGCCTGCACTGTATGAGGAATCTGCATTTCTGGGTCCTACTCTGGGGTACAGGGGAAGTGGAAGGGATAAATATTTATTTATTTATGGTTTGTTTTCTTTTTGGAGGGGGGAAAGCAAGGCAATTGGGGTTAAATGACTTACCAGCTAGTAAGTGTGCCAAGCGTGTGAGGCCAGATTTGAACTCAGGTCCTCCTGACTGCAGGGCCAGTGCTTACGCACTGAATCACCTAGCTGCCCCAGGGGGATAAATATTTATATAACACCTACTTGTTAAGCACTTTACAAATATCTCAGCTGATCCTCACAACAACCCTTTGAGGTAGGTGCTATTATTATCCCCATTTTTTACTTGAGGAAACTGAGGTAAACAGGTTAAGTGGCTTGTCTAGGGTCAGTCACACAGCTAATAAGTGTCTGAGGTCAGATTTGAACTCAGCTTTTCCTGATTCTGAGCTCAGAACTATTCTACTGCACTACCTAGCTGCCTGATAGCCCTTTCTACCAGGGGACCAATTGGACAATAGGGACCCAGGAATACAAGAAAGAGACAGTGTAGCGTAGTGAAAAGAATTTTGGCCTTAAAGTCATGGAATTAGAGGGTTTGTAGAGTTAGAACTGGAAGGATCCACTGAGTTCAACATCTTCATTTTACAGATGAGGAAAACGAGGCATGTAAGGCTAGGTTCAAATCTTGCCTCAGATACTAAATAACTAGTTGTGTGACGCTGGGGCAAGTCACTCTGCCTCAGTTTCTTTATCTGTAAAAAGAGGGGGCTGGGCTTGTTGGTTTATGAAGTCCTTTCTCTAAATCTCTGTCTCTAGAGAGTGGGTGGAATAGCACCTCTAAGGTCTAAAGAGCCCTCTGTCTACTCTGAAGACATTCCTCTACTTAAAGCAGCAGAGAATTCTCAAGATGAGGAAGCCAAGATACTTACTTAATGGAGCCTGTGCCAGAGAAAATGGTTTTGCATAACCCTCCCTCCTTAGAGAGCTTCTGACTATTCCCTTTCAATTTTAGGGAGAGATTTAGAGAAGAAAATGGATTTCAAAGACTTTGATGCCTGGATGTTCATGATCTGTCAGCAAGTCTACAATAACTCTCTCATCCCTCCAATCTGATCTGCTTGGCCTCAACATCATTGTATCTTAAGTGACTGATCTGAAACAGGCAGCTCATGGCTTTGTTTTAGGAAATTCTTCCCCTCATAGAAGTCTGGGCCTCCTCAGTAAAAGATTGCCTCCCAGTAAGTAGGAAAGTCTAGAACACAGACCATATACAGGTTTCTGGAAATAGTCCAGAGCCTAATCTTTGACACTTTGCCTTGACTATCCTGCATTAGTTAATCACACACCGAATTTGCTGACCATGCATCATCACCACCAGGGCTTTAGGGCAATTGAGCTGGGAGAGGAAAAAAGCCATCAGCCACAATATTCCTGATAAGGGTATTGGTCTCTACTGCTGTGAGGTTGCCTGCAGGAAGCAGATAAAATCAAGATAAAATCAAACACTTGGCTGGTTTTCAGTCCAGAAGATGGGTCAGTTGTATTGACAGGGGAGAGAGAGTGAACAAGGTGAAGTGTCTTCATGGCAAAGTACCGAAGCTCCAGCAAGTCTAGACACTGGAATGACTTTCTCTTTGCTATTATTTAACTCCAACATGTCTGATACGTCTCTGGTATGTCCTATATGTCTCATGTGGAACCATGCTACAAACTATTGGGCACAGAGATCACCAGGTGGAGGAAAGAAAACTCTTCATCATGAGGCCAGAAACACTGCATCTTGATAAGAACTTTTAAGACTTTTCTTATCTTTTTGGACAGAGTTTCTGGACCCCAACACCATCCCTCTTGTCTCCCTACCACTTCAGTCACTTGTGCCAATAAGGAACTCAGGCTGTCTTGGTTTAATTTTGAAACTGCTTGAACTCTCTTGAGGCTTTCTAATCAGACTTCTCAAACAAGAAACTTCTGGATAGTTATTCTGTCCATCATCCCTTGTTTACAATATTGAATTAAAATTGCTAATACCAGCCAACAGGCCATACCCAATCCACCTCAGAAGGGTGGATTGATCCTGGCTAACCGTTGTTCACTTCAGGCCATGGGAACTGAAAACAGAGGGAATCACTCAACTAACTGAAAGCCCAGAGAGTCATTTACAGATTTCTCTTACACTAAATACTCAATCTTTTCTGACAGAAATTTTCCATCAGAGTAAATTGTCTTTTCACTATGTGTATTGACTTGTAATTTATCCATAACAAAATCCATTTGTATGTCATCACTGAAGTTATGTCTCCAATTCTTTATGAAGAAGTGCCATAGACTTGGCTTTAAATCATCTGTATAAAATAAATGACCAAAATGACATTCCTGTTATCGAGCATGAATAACTACACGGTTGAAGTGGGGAGAGAGAGGCCTGAGCATGAATGGGTTGAAGAGCAGCTAAGCAGAAGAGGCCTAGAGGGCTGAAGAATAATGAAGGGCTCTTGCTGGGGTCAAAGAAATTCATTAATAAGCTGTAGGCATTAATGGTCCTTCCCTGCTCTCCTCGCCGCAACCCCTAACCATTCCCATGATAATAATGATAGCAGCATTTATAGAGAATACTTTAAGGTTTGTAAGGTGCTTTACAGATATTATCTCATTTCATGTTTACAACAACACTGGGAGGAAGGTATTGTTATTATCTTTATTTGGTTGCTGTTGTTATAGTTGGGTCATTTCAGTCATGCCCGACTGTTCATGACGCCATTTGAGGTTTTCTCAGCAAAGATATTGGAATGGTTTGCCATTTCCTTGTCCAACTCATTTTACAAATAAGGAAACTGAGGCAAATAGGGTTAAGTGACTTGGCCAGGGTCATACAGCTAGTAAGTATCTTTGATTTGAACTCAGGTCTTCCTGATTGCAGGCTCAGCACTCTCTCTACTGTACCACCAGCTGCTTTGAGAAAGAGCTAAGAGACACTGCTTACTAATCCAGAATATCAAAACATACTGAAAATGAATGTACAGATACCAAGAATTAACTAAGCATCAGCGTAAAATATGCCCACAGAAGGGTTCATTGGAGCAAGAAAACTAGATAAAAAGATGGATTACTTGGTAATTTGGGAGAGCATCTCAACTAATCTCTAGAACACTTCTGCATATACTGATATTAATCGATTCATTTATTTCTCCAACAACCAAGGACTTTTCATTCATTCATTCCTTCCTTCCACAGCTGAGGGCCTACTTTGGTCAGAGTCTTGAGACCTCTGATTGTGAAGGACATGATCTCTGGCACAGGAAAGTCAGAAAGAACAGAGAAAAGTTCAGAAGGTATAGTCAAGGGTGCAGTCATCCATATGACAGAGTCATCTCTGACCAGGCCCTGAAATATTTACTGTGCCCAGCAGACCCCCAACAAATTATAGTGCAGCCCTCCACAAGAGAGTCTCCCCAGGGGTCCATGAAGCAAAGGGCACATGAGCACAGACACAGGGAAACCCGGGCAGGTAACTGGAGTACTTGTAGCTGCAATGCTCTGAGACAGAGTTTTCATCTGGCTGGCTTCCTTTCCCAACAATCCTGATAACATTATCATTTCTGTAATCTGAGAGCCAGTTAAGAAACACCAACCCAGAAGACTGAGCTGGCTCTTTTACAGGATTGCTTTGAGACCCTGGTACCCTCATCAGTGTTATGGATGTAATGTTTTTAAATCAGGAGACTTGAGCAGGGCAGCAGGAGGGTCCTTATTCCAAATCCCACTCACACTGATGAGGCAAGAACCCTAAGAGAAAGGCTAACTAAATCTCCCTCTCTAGGTCTTAGGAGTGCTCCCTGAGGACAGTGGGATTCTTCTCTATCAGTGAGCTCACATAGTGGTCCCCAAGGTACCCCCAACATTTGCTTAAGCAATTAATATAATTAACTTTTTAAAAGTGATATTTGCTGAGAAGATGATGAAGTAAGGACAGAAGAGCAAAATACCCCCCTGAACTGTGGGCACACTCTTTCCTTGTCCATCATTATTCCCTGGGGAGAGTGGGTTCAAACATAAAGTGGTTGCTACAAAGTATTTGCTCTACCAAGCTCACTTCCAAATGTGGCAAAAATTAATGCAGGAGTAGCGCCCTCTAGGCTGTTGCTAATGTAGGCACAGCTTCTGGCAAACTCTGGCATGGATTGCAGTTCCTGAACCCCTGGTGCTGTCTTGACCTTTAGAAGCTCAAAATCTATCAACCTAATCCGTCTCTTTTACCCAAGGGAAGAAAGAATTAAACCACGGGGGCAAAGGCAATGTGCAGAAGTCATCATGACAACCAGGTTGGAAAGTAGGTTGCTAGCACTCTCCCAAGGGCAGCTAGGTCATGCAGGGGATAGACCACTGATCCTGGAGTCAGGAAGACCTGAGTTTAAATATGACCTCAGATACTTACTCGCTGTGTCACCCTGGCCCAGTCACTTAACCCTGTTTGCCTCAGTTTCCTCATCTGTAAAATGAGCAGGAGAAGGAAATGGCAAGCTACTCCAAGTAGCTTTGCCAAGAAAACCTCAAATGAGATTACAAAGAGTCAGAATGAAGCTACTGAACAAGTACTCTCCCAAATCAGCAGCTTACAATGGCTATTACCGATTTCTCTACCATATGAGAGAAGCCTCCTCACCCTGGAAAGTTCACTCTACCCTTGAACTTCCCACATTTTCCATTCTTTTGTCTGATTGGCTGATTCTTCCCCAAACCTCCATTTTGCAGAAGAAACCAGGCCAGTCACGTTCTAATTTCTCTCCAGGTTCCACTCCTTTCTCTCCAGGCTATCTCCACCATGCTCCAAATGGCCCCTCCTCATTTTTTTGTCTTATTTTGTTTTTTTGTCTTGCCCAAGGTCACACAGCTAGTAAATGCCGGATTTGAACTCAGGTCCTTGTGACTCCAGGGCTGGTGCTCTACTCACTGCGCCACCTAGGTGCCCCACCCCTCCTCATTTTTAAACTCCTATTTAATGGGTTACCCTCCTCCATTAGAATGGGGACAGGGGCTGTCTTTATTTCTGTTTGTATTTGTATTCCCAGCCCTGTTGCACAGTGCCTGGCACACAGACAGTGCTTATTAAATGTTTGTTTTCTTTATATGCACAAAGAGTTCCATCTCAATAGCTAGTCAAAAAGGCAATGCAGCAAGTTGACCAGAAACAGTCATAGAATACCTACCTGTGCATGCTCTGAAGTACTGAGCTGGGCTTCTTATTCCATGTGATCATAATTCTCCAGGAACAGGTGCATCCCCATTATCTGAGTGGGGGATTGTAGCCTCCAAAGAGTTCTAGTGCTCGTAGGAAGGTGTTTCTACCGGCCAGTTCTGCAAACCCCCAGTAATAACAGTAACTCGAGCCGTCCTGCTCTGCATCAGTTGCCCAGAGCACACCATCTCCAGTAGTCCTGATCTATATCTGGCCACTGGACCTAGATGGTTCTGGAGGAGAAAGTGAGGCTGGTGACAGTCCTCTGTCACTTAAATCCAATTCCCTTGCAAGTCATGGCATCACCTTCCTGATGTCATGGCCCTCTTTGAGAATAAAGGACAGACAATAAAAACAACAAATTGCCCAGAACTCCTGATCACACATAGTTTTGAGATGTATAAGCCAATCTTCAGAGCTCATAGTCTAGTAAGGAAGATAAGAAATACACAAATGACTCTCCTTTGTATTTAATTCTACATGGGGAGTTAGCCTAGAAGGGTTTTCTCAAAAATGAGCGACAATTCCAATGAGGAAGAAAAGGGAACTTTCTAAAGAGACCAATGTGCATACAGAAAAAGCTAGATCGTCAATTTAATTCAACTTAACAAGCATTTATTAAAAGCCTACCACGTGCAAAGCACGCCTAGATGAAATATTAAAATAGGACTTTTGCCAATTTCATCAGGTAAATCATTATTATAGTTGCAACATATTTGCCGTTAATTCCTCTCCAGGTAGTACCCACAATGGCCCATGACCTTTGCCAGGGTCTTTTAGGATACTCCTCTGCTACTAGACATATTAGCTCTTCCTTCCAGTTTAGTATTCTCTGACAAATTGATAAGCCTGCAATTCATGCCTTCATCCAAGGCATTGATTAAAATATTCAATAGTGCAGGGCCAAGGACAAATCCCTAGGGCTCGAAGGGAGAAATCTCTTTCCAGGTTGATAATGATCTATTAATTTCCTGTTTGGTTAATTAAGTTCATGAATAATATTTATATTCATACTTCTACTGCCAAGGTAAACTTTAATTTTTAAATACTTAACTTTTTGAAGTCTTTTGTTTTTATATTGTATTTATTTTTGAATAGCTCTACCAATACCCACTTCCAATGAGCCATCCTATACAACAAAGATTAAACAGAAAAAAAGCGGTTTGGCAAATTATTGCTGCTGGAATAGTTTAAGCTGCTGAGCTGGAACTAGTTGTGCATATAAAAAACTCCAAGAGTGGGAGGACTCTCGGTCAACAAACATTTATTAAGTATTGTCTGTGTGCCAGGCACTGTGCTGCAGGGCTGAGAATACAAATACAAGCAGAAATAAAGGAAGCCCCTGTCCTTGCCAAGCTTACATTCTAATGGAGGAAGGCAACACATAAAGGAAGAGTTAAAAAGTGAGGCGGCTAGGTGATATAATGGACAGAGTGCCAGGTCTGGAGTCAGAAAGATCTGAGTTCAAATCTGGCCTTTGACATGTATTAGCTGTGTGAGCCTGGGCAAGTCATTTGACCTTGTTTGACTCAGTTTCCTCATGTATTAAATGAGCTGGAGAAGGAAATGGCATAACATTGCAATATCCTTGTCAAGAAAACCTCCAAAAGGGGTCACGAAGAGCTGGTCATGACTGAAACAACACCAAAAAGTGAGGGGGTACACAGGGGAGGAGAGAGAGAAGGTTCAGCCAGCACATCCTTATGCCTGACAGTATATTCGATATTTCACACCCACAGTCTTCTACCTTTTCAATGAAGAGAGGGCAGCATGTGATCCCAATATCATCTTTCACAGACTAAGTTTTCATCCCTATTTCTGTCTCCCTCAACCACTGCACCCCAGTAGTTCCCAAGTCTTATTGATTCTGTCTTCAATACTTCTCAGGGTCAAGTTTGATCATTATAATTACACATCATTCAGTTTTATTATCATCATTTCCATTTGAAGCAACAGTTCTAAATGAAAAGCTCCTGTTTTGATTAGGAGCATTGTATGATTTCACAGTAAGGTGAATTATATTATTATTTATTCAACTGCTCATTTGTTATGTCCTATAGGCAGTTCTACTTTAGTGTTTCCCTGGTTTCACAGATAAACAGGTGCAAATAATGCACCTGTTGCACTATGAGAAACCTTAATTCAGTAGCCTTAGCTGAATATACTGTCGGGTCTTATACAGATGAGGACCGGAAGTTAAATTTTGAGAAATAGTGATTCAAATCAAAATGATGCCTGATTACAAAATGGTAGCACCTAGTCCTACAGCGTATGATACAACGCTGGGGAAATCCTTACCCAGTTAGTGAGTATGAATCGTCCAATCAAATTGCTTGAGATGTCAGCATGCTGAGGATTTAGAATAAAAGCTTTGAAAGTCTTGTTCCAAATTTTAAGATTCTAATTTGTTTCTTTATAAGACATCGTAGTCCTTTCTATTAGCTTAGCTGGTCCTGAAGAGTGTAGTTTCTAGGAAGAGACACTAGATGGGAGTCTTTAGCCAGGCTTCCCACCACTGTCCTTTGCCCAGTTAGTCTCTCCAAATCATTTTAATCTCATCAGAATGTGTAACTTTCATTCCTCAGGAGATCAGACTGCCTCTCAGGGGGTGGCATGTGAGAGATTTAGGAGACTGGTTGCCAGGCAGCCAAACTGAAGCAGATAAAGCACCTCTGGATTCTTCTGGTAGAAAAAGAAAAAAGGAAAGAAAGGAAGGAATGGAGGGAAGGAAAGGGAGAGAGAGAGAGAGAGAGAGAGAGAGAGAGAGAGAGAGAGAGAGAGATCGAGATCGAGAGAAGAGAGGGAAGGAGGGAGGGAAGGAAGGAGGGAAGGAAGGAAGGAAGAAAGGAAGAAAAAAAAGAAGGAAGAAAGAAAAGGAAAAAAAATATGTTTCTTTCTTGGTTTGATTTGTTTTCTTTTTCAGATCTAACATATTACTTCTCATGAATTCGTATTGACTCAACAGAGATTCTAATGACCCCCATTATCTCCATGTTGTTTAATTTTTCAGATGTTATCTCCCCATCCTCATTCTCTCTCTTTCTCTGAATTACAGAATCTCAGATTTGGAAGTTCCCTCAAAGGCCATTTAGTTCCACCTGCACCTGAATGGAAGGGGGTGAGAGAGGATGATGGCACATTTACCAGGTGCTACTGATGCTACTCTTCATATTGAAGAACCTGGGGGGGTCTGCTCTCAAGAGATAAATATACTTTTGGTCTGATCATATCTGAAGTAAATTTCATATTATATTTAAAGTAAATATTCCTTTGTAAAAATGAAGTGATGTTAATTGGTTAAACGGAATCAGTCACTGTTGGCTAACAGTTTGGAAACACAGTTGGTAGAGGCTTAGCCAATGGCAATAGGGAAGAGACACCCAAACCCCTTAGGAGAACCCCTAGAACTTTGATGAGAAGATTTAGCAGCTGGGCTCTGAGATAGTGTCCCAGAGAATAAATGCTACATGAACAAGAATCCTCTCTATAACATACTCCAAAAGTAGTCACCCAAACTTTATCTGAAGACTTTCAGTGAGTAGGAACCCCACTATCTTTAGAGAGAGCCCATTTTAGTTTAGACTACCTCTATATTTATGAAATTTTCCCCTTACATTACAGTCTATATCTTTCAACTTCTGTAACATGTCAGCATCATGTCCTCTTCTTTTTTGAATTATGATTTTCCTCTCAGCTCAGGGTACTGATAATTTGGTAATAAGTTGGCTTCTGATGATCTGGACTTCCTCCTCACCCCACTCCCCCATACATACTTCATGGATCAATGTGAGCATGTGTGGTAGGATGGAGGAGTATGAAATCAGTACAGTGGCATACAGGTTTGTCTGGCTGGTTCTTCTTCCTTCTGGTGCCCTTAAAAGTTGTACTTCCCAGTTGCCACAAAGACCATGGGGATGAGTAAATGCTGCTGACTGAATTCAAACTGCCAGGCTTCTATAAAGTAGGCATTTAGGTGGCACAATGGATAGAGCACTGGACCTGGAATCAGGAAGACCTGAGTTCAGATCTGACCTCAGATATTTACTAGCTCTTTGGCCCTAGGCAAGTCTCTCTGCCTTAGTTTCCTCTTCTGCAAAAATGGAATAGCAGCTACCTCCTAGGGTTGTTGTAAGGATCAAATGAGATAACCTTTGTAAAGCACTCTGAAAATCTTAAAGATCATATAAATGCCGGCTGTTATTATTAAATCAGAGTGACTTCAACTCTAGCTGTGACAGCAGTTGCAGCTACAGCTTCCTCAGCCTGAGACTTGAATTGACAGTGAACAGGATTGCTGTAGATTAGCCTGCAGTAGTTACCCAAAATTCTGGAGCAGGGATAGGACTGGAATTTGAGAAGGAAGGAGCTCAAGTCCCAATACTGGCAGCTTTTGAGAAATCTATCAGGAAAAACAGAAGACTGATTCTCTTGCTTTCCTTGTTATGGTCTGTGATTCCCACCTAGACTTGCAGTCTGGTGGCCACACTTTTCCCTTTATTTCTTTCCTCCAGGTTGTCATCTAATGGTCCAGAAATTCCCCCCTCCCCAACCACATGTAGGGTGGGAGATGGAGAGAGGTTACAGGTGAGAGCTGGTTTAGGAGATGGATGGAGACAATTGGTTCCATGTTAGAGTGCTTGAGAGAGGGTTTGATTAGCTGGCTTCTGAGGCTTCTTCCAACTCTATATCTATGATCCTATGATCCTTCATTTTTACTATCATATTTACAGATTATGTGATCAACACTTTCCCCACTCCCTACTTTCCCAAATATGTGGAATATATGAATCTTGTTACCAGAGGGAGAAGGGTTCAAACATGGGGCAGGGTTTCCGGGGTGGAAGTTGGATGACTTAGATCTAAGCATTTTGAAAGGTTCTTCGTACAATCCTTCATGTCTTGTGCATTTTCCATGGTAGAGAAGCTGTCTCAAAGCCAATATACTTATCACAGCAAAGGCTTAGAGACAGGGTACGTAGTCTAGGTGTCTTGTGGTTGGACACCCTCTGGTAGTCAGAAAAGATATCGTTGTCCTTTAGGAAGGCTATTCTAAGCATGCCCCAGAGAGACTCTAACTTGGTGGGTGACTCAAATGCTGTACTCCCCTGTTGGATAATTAGTATAGTGACATACTGTCTCGGAACATAAGAACCTATGAGTGTGAGCAATAGCTCAGAGGTAAAGTTTGCAGCATGCTTACCTCACAACAGCCATATGAGGTATGAAATACAAGTAATAGTTCTCATTTTACCCCTTTTAGAAGGGGATGGTAAGAGATAAGTCTGTAAAGGTTGGTCAGGACTAGCTCGTGGAGGAATTTGGCTGAAGATTTTGGACTTCATTTTATGGAAAATGGCAATGTGGTGGATAAATTTAAAAAGGAAGAATCTGATGGTAGAGACAACAGTTAAAAGACAATAGTCTCTAGGCCCAAGATGAATAACTAAGTTCTATGATTTTTGACCACCCTCAAACTTTGGCCATGAATGACAGTCATTCTCTATAATGTCTGTATACAGTTTGCCTGATGAGAAAAAAAGGAGAACAAAAATAGAACTCTGAAATCATCATTAACAATGGTGATTATGTGTTTAGTATATGCATGTGTATGTGTGTGAATGTATGGGTGGCACAGAACAGCTAACATTTATACAAGTGCTTACTATGTACGGGGCTCTGTGCTAAGTACTTTACATTTATCTCGTTTGATCTACACAACAACCCTGGGAGGTAGGTACTCTTATTGGTCTCATTTTACAGATGAGGAAACTGAGGCAGACAACGTTTAAGTAACTTACCCAGGGTCACACAGCTAGTAAGAGCATTTAGAATATAAATCTTTCTGACTCCAGGCTACATATGTAGTAGGGATGATCAGAAGAACCTTTGATCAGCTTGTCGGTATTGCAGAGATCGGTATCTTTTTTTTTTTTTTTTAGACAGGGGCACCTTCAGTGAAACTCGGCATATACCTTAAGCTCCTTACTGAGAGAACACAGTGAACCCCTCTGATTAGTCTCCAGTAACTGGGCCTAATGACTGACAAATGGTGATAGAGAGACTGGGTGGACTTTTGGAGGAACTATTCTGTTTCCATCCTCCACCCCATGGTCTATAAATACGACCCATATGATGGCTACACACACACACACACACACACACACACACACTTTTTTTTTTAAACTTTTTTTTCTCTCTTGGACTTTCAAATCAGTATGTAACAAGAAAGTGGGAGAAGATTTCTTCCTTGTGTCCCTATAGCAGCAATAAGAATAATAATAAAAAACTTAATAGCAGAAGCACATGGTGAACATGGCCTATGCTAGTGATACTGAAACTAAAGTCCCCAGTTCTGACTTCCTTCTTTTGCTGTTTTATTTTCCCTTCTGGGCACAGATCAGAGATCATACCCTGAGAACAGATGTTTTCAGCTTTAGAATTATCTCATAGGTAATCCCTAATTGACTGTCCGGAGACAATCAGAAAATTTTTTTTAAAAAATAGAATGATTCACAGAGAAAAGAAGCTAGAGGACAAAAGCCATCCAATCAGAGGCCAGCATCACTAGACATTGCTAGCCCTCCATGATAAATGCTATGAGTTAGTAGGATAGTATATATCAAAGGCAAATGGATATATCCATTCAGCAGTCCCACAAGAGGTCTTTGTTTTCTAGGCTAGTCTAATGGATATAATGGGTTCTCTGTGTATTTTAAGTTTTAACATGTGTTCATAGGTTCCCATACGCCCCCTTTTTTTGTGGTAGAGGAAATAAAAAGTAGTCCAGTATTCAATATCTGTATTTCACACTGAGTACCCTTATTGGAGGTGACCCACTGTGGAAGAAAGCAACTCTAGACATGAGTCATACATAAACTCATTTTAGAGATTTTCCTGGAGTTTTATCTTGAGATTAGGACAGAGCCAGAGATGGAGATAATGATATCACCACCTTGGGGTGAAACCAGCCTGAGTCAGTATGAGTACAGTAACCCTTAGGTGTGGGGACCCCTTGATCATAGGTCACACATATATTTTTAACTTGTAACCCAGTGTTCCAGGCTCTGGGATTATATGGACTGGGTTAAATCTTGGAAGGCAGCCTCCCTAAATCCTCTCTGACTCATATGGCCCCTACCTGTAGCAACCTCTGAGAAATCTCTCCCAGAAGTTTCTAGGGATTAATGAGAGTGGGAGGGAGCAGATAATTGCAGGTGTGGGGGTTTGGAAGAGAGCATGAGATCTTTCAGCTACCCAGAAGTTTGGTTGTTTTTTTTTTTGAGGAGACTAGGAAACAGGTACAAAAAGAGCAGAGATTGTTCAAGAGGGACCAGATACCCACCACAGTAAGACAGAGCACCCACAGCTTGAGTGATGGTGGAAGAAGAACAACATTTTGATATAAAGTCAAGGGACAAGTCACATCAGAATATAATTTGAATATAACGCCTCATCAAGGTTTCCAAAGATTTGGGTAAAAGGATCCCCAGCTTCCAATCTAATGCTTAAGCTAACATTGCATATTAATTATGGGACAATCTTTATTTTATCCCCCAGAAAATGCAGAAAACACTTGCAACAGCCTCCAACACATCGATACAGTTCTCTTTCCTAAAAAGTGAGTACCCCTTCTCCTCCTACCTCTAAAACTCCACATAATCTCCTAACTGTATAACACCACTCTGTGGTTTGGATTCCTTTCAGAAGAGAAATGAACTTGAGGTTACTAGAGATAGGCTCCTTCCTCTGACATTCCAGTGTGTCCCACTTTCACCCCAGGAATGAATATAGGTCTTCAGCATTATGATACTATCTTATGGGCTAATTCTCTTCTTGGAAGGGAAACGAACTTTGGGTTTCTGAGAGATAACACCCTTCCCATCAGATTTACAGTCTGAATAACTCATGCTAATGGTAAAGGTAAAGTCCAGATCTCTTCCTCTCCTCTTCTGCCTTCCTTCCACCACCCCAGCCCATCATGACTAAGTCCTTTGTTGTTCCTTTAGCTCAGAGGTTCCCAAACTTATTTGGCTTACTACCCCCTTTTCAAAAAAAAAATTACTTAGTGCCTCCCTAGAAATCTACTTTCTTTAACTCTTTAACAGTCTTTTTTTTTTGGAGGGGGAAATTTGCATCATTAAAAAAACCCATTTTTTAATAAAATGGCACATCTTAAATTTAATAATTTATTGTAATTTTGTTGTTTTTTTCCTGCATTGAAATTTTGATGACACAATATTGTATCATGTAACTGTATAGTATCGTATTGTAAACAAGTCATTACATGCCCATATTCCTGCTGATACATGCTAGACTTCCTGATGAGGCACAACATGCTTGCCTGGCAACACTTACTTGTTAAGACCTGTAGGCAGACTTGACAACCTATCAATTACAACTTGTGTTTTGTGTGTTTATTTGGAAAACAATGTAATCACTATTGTAAAAGATGGGGGAAAGGGTTTTGTTTCTACAGAGTTGAAGGTATCCTTCTCCCCCTCCCTTACCTCAACTTTAGCAGAATGTAAGTTAGGTGCCAATCAGAGCTCTGATCTAACAGAAACCAGGCCTCAGGTAGGTTGGGTGAAAGGTCAGAGGCTTGTACACATGATTAAAGGAGCCATTTGAGGACAGCATGACATAGGCAGTCAGGGGGTTGTATCTGGCCAATGAAGAGCCTGGAGGGAAATTCGAAGGTAAATTCAATAAAAGGACTGGCATCCATCTGAGTCCTTTGTACTCTCCTGTACTCTGTTCAGGGGACGTGCCCATTTATTCAGACTGAATAAATGTAAAACATAATTAGAACGCCCTGCTTGAGTGGCGTCCTTTCTCATGAGAAAGCAATAAAATTCCTTTCTACTTTCTACCTTGAGAAGCCTCTGAATTTAATTTGGGGAAGGGTCACTCTCCCACACACTATGATTTTAACTCTGTTATGCAACAGATGAAACACGTATAAAAGTTTTTCAAAATTTTCTTCTCTTCTTCTTTCCTTATGCTTCCACTGCCCCCTTATTTTTATTTAATGCCTCCCAGTTGCACCCCAGGCTACTACTGCACCCCCCCATTGTTCCAGTGGGTGGGAACCTCTGCTCTAGCTATAGGTTCACTCACAAGAGTTTGGCACTACTCAGGAATTTCCTCTTCTCCCTCTCGGCAGTTGGATCCTTAAATCTAAGTTTAAGTAACTTAGACTATTCAATGAATGCATGCAACTTCCTCTGTGGCAAGCCTGTCTTGAGTGGCTCCAAGCAAGTATAGATTGTGTGCATGCACAGGCTTTCTGCCCCCACCCCCATCCCTAGATCCTTTACCATTCTTTGGTCTGTCCAAAAAAAAAAAAAAAAAAAAGGAAAAGGACAAAAAGAAAGGGACAATTTTGAGACTGACATTCTTTATTATAGGTCCAGTATTAAGGGATGGCTTAAATCATCAACATTCCAAGCATATCAATTCACTCCAAAAGATCCAAATCAACCTCTACGCAAAGACCCAAATAAAGGCTTACCACTTCATGAGCTTATCAAGTTGGTCAGAGAACTCCTTGAGTCACTTTATTTATGAACATAATGAAATTTGAAGGACAAAAACCTAATTATCATGGAATCATTGAATTTCAGAGATGAAAGGAACCTCAGCAGCCATCAAGTCCAGTCCATACCTGAAGAATTCTCTCCTTTGGTAAAATTGTCAAGTAGGCCCAACCTTTGATTTCTGGGGCCCAGATTGTGGTCTTCTTATTTCCTCCAGCCATTCAACTCACGCACCACAGACACATCAGACACTTAGTATCTTTCTACTCTTTTCTTCCAATCAAAACCTTTTATAACTACAAACTTGAATTTTTTATTATGAATTTTTTTATTGTGAACTTTTTTATTATAAACTTCATTATGAATATCAGCAAACATGGACATTTCTGTATACAAAGATAGGAAAAGAAAATTGAATATGAAATTGTGAATTTCCATTATGTACAGCTTGCTTTTTAAAAATAGAATTTTATTTTTTCCAATTACATGTAAAGATAGTTTTTAACATTCATTTTTTATAAGATTTTGACTTCCAAATTTTCCCCCTCCCTATTTCCTTACTCCTCTCCCCAAGACAGAAAGCAATCTGATATAGATTATACATGTGCAATCATATTAAACATATTTCCACATTAGCCATGTTGTGAAAGAAGAAACAGAACAAAAGGGAAAAACCATGAGAAAAAAATGAAACAACAAAAAAGTGAAAATAGTGTACTTCAGTTTGCATTCAAACTTCATAATTCTTTCTCTGGATGTGGATAGCATTTTCCATTATGAGTCTTTTGGAATTGTCTTGGATCATTGTAGTGCTGAGAAGAGGTAAGTCTACCATAGTTGATCATCACACTAACCTGACTGTCCATATCTGTTTTTGAACTTCTTTCTGCTCTTTTCTGTGTATTTAAATTTTTTTTCATTGATGTTCTCTTCTTTTTGCATCATTGCTGCTACCCTACCATTCTCCCTGCCCAACTCTCCTCCTAAATAATAAAAGCCCTCCTTGGTAACAAATGAGTATATCAAGCAAAGAAAATGACTTTATGGATCATGTCTGAAAATGTATGTTTCATTTAGCACCTGCAAAAGACAGGATATGTGGGTCTTCTGGAGTTGTGATTGGTCACTGCATTGATCAGAATCCCTAAGTCTTTCGAAGTTATTTTCCTTCAAGATGTTATAATTATTAAATTATCTTGGTTCTAAAACTAAATCAAGATTATTATCTTGGTTCTAAAACTTATTCTTAAGAAAGGACCTAACAACATTTTTTTTTAAATGACTGGGCTTAACTACAATGCATCTTTTTTCCTGGAACATTTGTGTTTTCGGTTTTATCTAACTAATTGTTGCAGTTAAAATGTATAAAGGGAGATGTGGTGGGATTGGGTCATACAGAAGGTCTGTGCCTTGGTGTGGTCATCAAAGTTGTAGAATCTGACCCTCAGTTTTGCAGGTTCAGAAACCCAATTTTGTTACTTCATCCAGGGGCAGGGCCGGTTTCAGTTTTTTGTAGGAACTTTATAGATATATTCTTATTTTTATTTTTAACAATTTATTTATTTACTTATTTTTAGTTATCAACATTCATTTCCATAAGATCTTGAGTTCTAAATTTTTTTCCCCTTCCTCTCCTCCCTCTTCCCCAATATAGCATTCAGTCTGATACAGATTATACGTATACAATAATATTAAACACATTTTCACATTATTCATGTTGTAAAGAAGAGTTAGAACCAATGGGAGGAACCATAAGTAATAAGAAATAAAACAAAAAAGACAATAGTATGCTTCAATCTGCATTCAAACTCTGTACTTCTTTCCTGGATGTGTATAGCGTTTTCCATTATGAGTCTTTTGGAAATGTCTTAGATCCTTGAATTACTGAGTCTATTAAAGTTGGTCATCACACAATATTGCTGTTACTATGTACAGTGTTCTCCTGGTTCTGCTCACTTCACTCAGCAGCAGTTCATGTAAGTCTTTCTAGGTTTTTCTGAAATCTGTCTGCTCATGATTTCTTATTGAACAATAGTATTCCATTACATTCATATATTCAACTTGTTCAACCATTCCCCAGTTGATGGGTATCCCCTCAATTTCCAGTTCTTGGCCACCACAAAAAGAGCTGCTAGAAAGATTTTTGTACATGTGGGTCCTTTTCCATTTTTATGGTCTCTTTGGGATACAGCCCTAGAAGTGGTATTGATGGGTCAAAGGGCATGCACATTTTTATAGCCCTTTGGGCATTGTTCCAAATTGCTCTCCAAAATGGTTGGATCAGCTCACAACTCCACCAACAATGCATTAGTGTTCCAATTTTCCTACATCTTCTCCAATATTTATCATTTTCCTATTTTTTCATGTTAGCCAATCTGATAGGTATGATATGGTACCTCAGAGTTGTTTTAATTTGCATTTCTCTAATCAATAGTGATTTAGAACAATTTTTCATATGACTATAGATAGCTTTAATTTCTTCATCTGAAAACTTCCTGTTCATATCTTTTGACCATTTATCAATTGGGGAATGACTTGTGTTCTTATAAATTTGACTCAGTTCTCTATATATTTTAGAAATGAGGCCTTTATCAGAGATACTGATTATAAAAATTGTTTCCCAGCTTTCTACTTCCCTTCTAATCTTGGTTGCATTGGCTTTGCTCGTGCAAAACCTTTTAAATTTAATGTAATCAAAATTATCCATTTTGCATTTCATAATGTTCTCTATCTCTTGTTTGGTCATAAATTCTTCTGTTCTTCATAGATCTCACAGTTAAACTATTCCTTGCTCTCCTAATTTGCTTATAGTATCAGCCTGCATATCTAAATTGTGTACCCATTTTGACTATCTTGCAAGATGTTGGTCTATGCCTGGTTTCTGCCATACTATTTTCCAGTTTTCCCAGCAGTTTTTGTCAAATAGTAAGTTCTTATCCTAGAAGCTGGAGTCATTGGGTTTATCAAACAATAGATTACTATAGTTATTGACTACTGTGTCTTATGTACTTAACCTCTTCCACTGATCCACTACTCTATTTCTTAGCCAGTACCAAGTAGTTTTGACAATTGCTGCTTTATAATATAGTTTTAGATCTGGTATGGCTAGGCCACCTTCCCTTGCATTTTTTTCCCATTAATTTCCTTGAGATTCTAGACCTTTTGTTCTTCCAGATGAATTTTGTTATTTTTTAGCTCTATAAAATAATTTTTTGGTAGTTTGATTGGTATGGCACTGAATAAGTAAGTTCATTTAGGTAGAATTGTCATTTTTATCAGATTAGCTTGGCCTACCCATGCAGATAATACTTTTATAAAGATATCAGAAAAGCCCTTGAAAAGTGGTGCCTCTTTTTTTCTTCCATGTGTATTCAGTCAAGAATAGTAGCAATAATATAGCTCGTGTTTCTATTAGAATTTAAAATTTACAAAGTGCATTAAATATATTATCTCATTTAATCCCCATATCAATCCTGTTACATCGCTGCTATTATTAGTCCTATTTTTATAGCTAAGTAAACTGAGGCAGAGATTGATTTATAAACCAGCTTGACCATCCTCCACTAAAGCCTCCTTCTAATGCTCCTCATGAAATGTAGGTAATTCTGAGATAATAGATAGGGTCACATGGACAATTAGAATTACAGCAGCCCTTGGTAGCCATAGAGTCATTTTACAGATGAGGAAACTAAGGCCCAAAGAGGAAACGTGGTGTATCCAAAGGCCACACAGGTAAGCAGCAGAGCTAGGATTTGAACACAAGTCCTCTAACAATTATATAGATTTAGATAATTATTTATATAGACCTTTAATGTTTGCAAAGAGCTTTACATGTGTTATCGCTATTATCAAGTCCCCTTTTATAGATAAGGAAACTGAGAAATGTTAATTACTGAGACGGGTGGGATAGTGGATACAGTGTTGGGCCTGGAGTCAGGAAGAGTTGCGCTCAAATTCTCCTCAGACACTTACTAAATGTATGACCCTGGGCAAATAAATCATCTAGCCTCTATCTGCCTCAGTTTCCTTGTCTAGAAAATGGGGAGAATAGTAGCATCTACTTCCTAGGGTTGTTGTGAGGATCAAGTAAGATAATATTTGTAAAGCACAAACCTTAAAAGTTTAAATCTATAAAGCACAAACCTTAAAGTATGATATAAATGCTGACTATTATTATGGGGCCACACAGCTAATAAGTTTCTGAAGCAGTATTTGACCTTCCTGACCTTCCTGACTCCAAGTCTAGCCACTTTACTGCCTCCTCCAAATTCTACCCCTGGAGTACTTCCTAATAACCATGCTGCTTCTTACACTTTCAAAGATTAAAGCACAACTTGTCATAATCCTTACAAATCCGAAAAGCCTAGGAGGATAGACAGGTGTCCAAGGGTACATTTGACCTCCAAGGACCAGATTAGCTATTGCTAATTATAGTCAGGCTCATCACCAGAGGTATGGTCATCTGGTGATAAATGTTATTGATCCCAGTGAATCATGAAAACCTGTTAAAGCAGAGAGGGATTAGGATCTGTATGAGTAGAAGGAGGTGACCATACTGAGAGAATCACAAATCCTTGAAGCACTGAAACTGAACCAGACGGGATGACCTGTACTAGTTCTTTCCCCAGAACACTCCCTTCTGGAAGGTATGTCCACTCAGGAGACAAGATTTCAGATTGTAAACTTTGCTTGAGGGAGCATGGCTTTAGGGAAAAGGGAATCGGTTATTCTCTATTGTTTAAAAATACATTTTTAATGCATTTTATTTTTGTCTCACATCATTTCAACTCTTTTCCCCAAAGTGAAC
The DNA here is from genome assembly GCF_011100635.1 of Trichosurus vulpecula. NCBI lineage: Eukaryota > Metazoa > Chordata > Mammalia > Diprotodontia > Phalangeridae > Trichosurus > Trichosurus vulpecula. The sequence continues at coordinate 86,786,829 of NC_050581.1, read as the reverse complement.
CTTCTCTTGTGACAAAAAGAAACAATTAAGCAAATATCTGAATTGGTGATCTTATCTGACAATGTACACAATACTATGTCCTAGAAGTCCCATGCTTTCTTGGCAGGGTTAGGAGTATACAGATTTATTCTTGAGGGAGAGGTAGGTTTCCTTATCTGAGTTGAGAGTTCTTAGGGGATGTTTCCATTAATCTAGGGTACCATCAGAAACCCCAGGACTCCAGAAACCATGACCTCAATGAACTTCATCTCTGACGCCCCACTTTCTTGAATTATAACTGCCCCTCCCCTACAGATGTCACGTCAACAACTATTTCTTTTTTTTTTTTTGGTTTAATTTATTTAATATATTTAGTTTTCAGCATTGATTTTCACAAGAGTTTGAATTACAAATTTTCTCCCCATTTCTACCCTCCCCCCTACTCCAAGATGACGTATATTCTGGTTGCCCTGTTCCCCAGTCAGCCCTCCTTCTGTCACCCCACTCCCCTCCCATCCCCTTTTCCCTTCCTTTCTTGTAGGGCAAGATAAATTTCTATGCCCCATTGCCTGTGTATCTTATTTTCTAGTTGCATGCAAAAACTTTTTTGTTGTTGTTTTTGAACATCTGTTTTTAAAACTTTGAGTTCCAAATTCTCTCCCCCTCTTCCTTTCCCACCCACCCTCCCTAAGAAGTCAAGCAATTCAACATAGGCCACATGCGTATCATTATGTATAACCCTTCCACAATACTCATGTTGTGAAAGACTAACTATATTTTGCTCCTTCCTAACCTATCACCCTTTATCCAATTTTCTCCCTTGACCCTGTCCCCTTTCGAGAGTGTTTGTTTTTGATTACCTCTTCCCCCAAATGCCCTCCCTTCTATCATCCCCCCTTTTTTATCTTCTTCCTCCTTCTTTCCTGTGGGTAAGATACCCAGTTGAGTGTGTATGGTATTGCCTCCTCAGGTCAAATCTGATGAGAGCAAGAGTCACTCCTTCCCCCTCACCTGCCTTCTCTTCTCTTCCTACAGAACTGCTTTTTCTTGCCACTTTTATGCAAGATAATTTACCCCATTCTATCTCTCCCTATCTCCCTTTCTCAATATATTCCTCTCTCATCCCTTAATTTGATTTTATTTCTTTTAGATATCATCCCTTCATCTTCAACTCACCCTGTGCCCTCTCTCTCTCTATATATACACATACATATATACATACATAGACACACACATATACATATATATATACATACACACACATATATATATATGCATATTACCTTCAGCTACCCTAATACTGAGGTCTCATGAATCATACACATCATCTTTCCATGTAGGAATGTAAACAAAACAGTTTGCAATTTCTTTTTCTTGTTCCTTTTCTTGATTACCTTTTCATGCTTCTCTTGATTCTTGTGTTTGAAAGTCAAATTTTCTATTCAGCTCTGGTCTTTTCACTGAGAAAGCTTGAAAGTCCTCTATTTTATTGAAAATCCATATTTTGCCTTGGAGCATGATAATCAGTTTTGCTGGGTAGGTGATTCTTGGTTTTAATCCTAGCTCCATTGACCTCCAGAATATCGTATTCCGTCAACAACTATTTCAAGAAAGTCCTTGTCATGGTTCACTTTATACTTCACCACTTTCCCACCCCAGTTCTGAAATGCTTGAACTATGATCAAATCAACTCAGCCATTAATACTTTATGAGCTGTGTCAATCTGCAACCCTGTGACCCCAGACATTATCCTTGTAACTTTTGAACAAAAGTGTCCCTTCAGGGCCACCACTGTCCTATATGTAGTGTTACTCCACTAGAATGTAAGCTTCTGCTTCTAGGCCATATAACTGGTTTGATGGAGGACTAGACATTTTCTCCCATTCCTATAACCTCTCAAATTTCTCCAAAACAGAAATTATGCACCAGATATAAATCTATTTTACCTGTTTCCATGGTATAAGACATCTAGAAGTCAAAGAAGGTTAAACCCCAGGAACTAACTAATGCCTAACTCACATTTACTCAGCATCCCCTCTCCCATCACCTAACCCACTCCTAGCATCCAGGCTTTGTTAGCTGACCTGAACCATGGGATTACAACAGAATGCAATTCCACACTTTGACCCCTCCCCCACTCTGTTTTCTGGTGCCCAGAGATTCAAACTTCAAACTGCAGAAATTTATTGAGGCCAAGATAGCTACTGCCTTGACAGCATCCTGTGCTATAATAGAACTTTGCAGGAGAGCAGAACAGAAGGAACATGTGTCTGGGCTTGTAATAGAGCTCAATTCTACACCCTGACCCCTCATTCCTCCAAGTGTGGCAGAGATCCAAATTCCAAGCGGCATAAATTTGATCAGGTTGTGATAGGAGAGCATTACAGAACTTTATACCCTGGGCTAGAGAACTGAGGAACAGAGGGAACAGGAAAGGCCATTATGTGTGGGAGGATACTGTGTGACACTCCACTAAATCTAGGAGAAGAGCCCTGGTCAAGTTCTTTCCTTCTAAAAGTCACTTGGGGCAGAGACTTAGGTTAGTAAATTGAAGAGTGCTCAAAATGAGGGGAAGTTGGGATGTTTTGAGAAGTCAGCCGCTAGGGAAACCAGCATCAGAGGAAAGAGAGCCAGAAAGTGAGAAATAGAGGAAAATAAGACTGAAATTACCAAGGCTCCCAGGAGGAAGAAAACTCAAAGACTCTGAGTGTGATATAGTAAACCAATAAGGAAGACAAGAGCAAAGGAAATATGGCCTCCAGATCTAGTAAATGAGTTCAGGCATTTATGAATAAATACTTAAAGGAAAGGCATTCAACACCTGATGAGTCAAAAGACCCTATGGACTTTGAGGAGAATGTGGAACTACAAGACACTCTTCTTGAGTGGTTTAAAAGAAAAATAAGAATTGTGAGGGCAGAATTTGTCCTTTACAGCAGAAATAATTGGTAGAATAGAAAAACTTGAATCCATGGTGGCAAATCTCTCCAAAGAAACAAAAGATAGGACAACTGATTGGGAATGCAAACACACAGAAGTGAAGGACAATCTGGGAGAAAAAAATAACATAAAAGAAACCATGCTCTCCATACAAGTAAAACATTGATCTCAAAGACATGATACTTAGGGACACCCTAATGTCTGATAGAAGAACATAAACTTCTCAGAATGTAATCTCCTTGAAATTAGGGACTGTCTTTGCTTTTATATCTCTATCTGCAATACTTGGCATGTAGTCAGTAAGTGTTTAATAAATGTTTTTTAATTCATTCATTCTCTTTGGAGGAGTGGAGGTAGAAGAAATACAGTATGTACACAGAAAAATAAATACATGATAATTCGGTGAGGGAGAGACCATAAGAACTGGGGGGAATTTGGGTAAGGCTTCATGAAGAAAGTGACAATTGAACTAAAAGAAAAAGAGGATTTTAGGAGGCTGAAGTGAAAAAGAAAGTTCATTCTAGTCAGGGGAGATTTCTTATGCAAATGCAGGAAATGGGAGATGGAATGTCAAGCTCAGGAAATACCCATAGTCCAGTTATTTGGAATATAAAGTGTATAAAGGAGATAAATATAAGATAATCTAGAAAAGGTATATTCGAACTAGATTATGAAGGGTCTTAAATGCAAGACTAAGGATGTTGAATATATCTTAGAAGCAGTTGGGAGGCTCAGAACATTTTTGAACAGTGAAGTGACATGATCAGATCTGTGCCTTAGGAATATTATTTTGGCAAATGTATGGAAGATGGAATAGGGGGGTGTAACAACAATGCTGTTTGCCACTGCTGTGGCTGTGTAAGACCAATAACACCAGCACACAGGAGGGCTGCTAGCACAGATTCTTTCATCTGCTTTTCTAAGGAAAGCAACTTTAAGGGGTTTACAATCTCACTTTAATTAAACATATATATATCATTCACTTAGTTCAGGGGGGAAAGCCGGCACCCTGGACTTCCAAACAGAAATTACAAGCAGAAATTATATAAATAGAGCAAAATAACACAAATCAGCAGACAGGCTAATAGCTGTCTGTTCAAGACATTACATACATAGTTAACAGAGAGACAAGCACCAACATCTAGGTTTTTGAAAGTTTGGTGGGGTGGGGGGCTCCAATAGGTATCCAGAGTCTTGTCTGGTCAAATCACACAACACTCTTCCACGGAGTGAGCCCCAAGCAAAATGCTAACCTCAGAGTATATATACCCCTTTTCAGAGTCAGAGGGTGTCACTACCATGTGACTCAAACTCCTGCAACTTGGGCTTTCTTGTGACTTAAGCAGGTCATCAAAGACTCCTGATTCAATCAAAGATTGAATCAAAGGTTGATTGAAATAAAGGTGAGACTCTAAGGCACGTGATTGCCTTAGTGCTGAGAAGCATTCCAAAACAAAAGACAACAAAAATTCCCACCCTGGTTGCCATTACAGGAGGGGATGGGCTGGAAGCAGGGAGACAAATTAGGAAGCCATTAAAATAGTTCAAGACCCGGACCTAGAAGGGTAGCTGTGTAAATGGAGAGAAGAAGGTGAATATGAGAGATGTCGTGAAGACAGAATCAATAAGACGTGGAGACTAATGGGGTATGTTGATTGAAGGAGACGGAAATAGGAATGAAAATTTAATCTGCAAAAGATGATATGACCACCAAGGGACAGAATGTGGAGAAAAAAGAGAAGAAAACCCAGGGCAAAGCCTTGGTGACCATCTTTTGGCAGGAGATAAATGGTGAACTCAGACAACTGAAACTGAAGAATGGACAGATAAGGAAAAAGATATCAAGAAAGAGCCGTGTCATAGAAGCCAAGGAAGAAAGGAGTAACCAGAAGCAGAGGATGGTTAGCATTGTTAATATCTATAGAGTGAAGTCAAGAAAGAAGAGAAGTTAATGTGTCTTTTAAAATTAAACTTTATTATTTTTCAATTGGCAAAAATCTGCCTTTTTGCCTTCCAACACTCCAGTTGAAAATGAAAGAAAAATACGACTCCTGTTGCAAACGTATTGTCAAGCAAAATAAATGTCCACATTGCCTATATCCAAAAGAAAAGTAATACACACACACACAGATATACACACAGATACACACACACACACACAGATATACACACAGATATACACACACACACACACATACACTGAGTCTTTTACCTCCTTATAAAGAGATGAATAGTATGTTTCATCATCACCTCTCTGGAATTGTGGTTAGTTATTGTATTGATCAGAGTTTCAAAGTTCAAAGTCTTTACAATATTGTTGTTGTTGTATAAATTCTCCTGATTCTGCTTGCTTCTCTCTGCATTAGTTCATATATCTTGAGAACCTTAGAAAAAGGATTTCCTGGAGCTGTGTTACCACTTTGTGATATGTGCCTTCCAAGCTTGACCCCACTTTCCCCTGGACTCTGTATGTACTAGTAAGAGAATGATTCCTGGACTTTGGGAATGTTTGCATCAGCTATATCAACTATATTGGCAAATATACTTTTTTCTTTTTTTAAGTAAAAAAAAGTATGCTTCAATCTATATTCAGACACCATCAGTTCTTTCTCTGGGGATGGAGAGCCTTTTTCATCATAAGTCCTTCAGAGGTGTCTTAGATTGTTGTATTGCTGAGAATAGTTAAATCATTCATCGCTGATCACCTTACAATATTGCTGTTACTTTGTTCACAGTACAGTAAATGTACCTTTCTAAAGGCTAATTAAGTCTGGTTAACTAATTAATATCATGGCTGGAAGCACACTGGCAGAGATTCTTGAACCGTAACATTAGAAAGATGAACTCAAACCACTGAAATCTAACCGTATAGTCCTGAGAGGTTAGCCATGTTCTGGGTCCCATTGATTTGAGTGGGAGTAAAGATAAGGATCCTTCCTCCTTTGCCCTAGTAGGTGTGGACTACAGGTATGTAGGGATACCTAAAAGGTATCTACCCTCTAACATGTTGTGGTAGGAAAAATATTCTAACCCTTCCCCCCCCTGCAATTTAGGCTAATTTATACTTAAAAGGCCTTGAAACCATCCTCAAGACTTGATTCGCTAAGCAAACTAAAGGCTCAGCCTATTGATATCACTTTCTTCTAGCCTGATCAAAAAATAGTCATGGGGAGTTCTAGGTACTCTTATGTTTGGCAGATCAATAGTCAACTCAGACAAAAAAACAACTCACCTGAATCAACTTGACATGACCTCCTTGTTGAATATTCTTCTCCACTAAGTAAAGCAAATCTTTATTTAGTAAATCTTCTTTTGCTAACTGTTGAATGACATACTAGTGTCTCATTTTGTTCCAATATCCAGCTTAAACCACAAAGCCTAGGTCAGAATAATTTAGCATATTTGTGCAGGACTGGAACAGGACGGTCTCATTGAAGTAAGGGATAGGCAGTGCAGAAGAAGGTAAACTTGAACTACCATTGCTTTTGTTCATGCTTCTAGGGATGGTGGTTGCTTAATGAGAGGCACCTCTTTCCCTTGGGAGTTTAGAGGGTAAACTACCTATGGCCATTTAGCAAGGAGATATTACTAAAAGTACTAAATTTAATGTTAATGAAGAAGTAGGTTCAATTAAGGAAAGCTCTGCTGAAGCTTGAAATGTAGGAATCTGCTTCTCTAAGTGTGAGACCATAGTATCATAGCTGTACAGGACCTTAAAGGTCTGTAATCAGAGGGTGATAGAGCTGGAAAAGAAGTTATATTTCACATACTACAACACTCTCATTTTACAGATGAGGAAACTGAGGCACAGAGAAGTTAAATGACTAACTTAGGGTCATACAGGTAGAAAGTGGAAGAGCCATGGTCTAAACCCAGCTCTTATGGCTTCAAATTTTTCCCGTTGCACCAGATAAGTGTTCATGTGGAATGACAGAAAAAGGAAATTATAAATGTTGGAGAAGATATAGGAAAATTGGGTTTCTAATGTACTGTTGGTCGAGTTGGGAACTGATCGAGTTGGAACCATTCTGGAGAGCAATTTGGAACTGTGTCCAAAGGGCAATCAAGCTGTGTATGCCCTTTGATCCAGCAATACCACTTCGAGGTCTGTATCTCAAGGAGGTCATAAAAGAAGGAAAAAGATCCACATGTTTAAAAATGTCTATAACTTCTTTTTGTGGTGGCAAAAAATTGGAAATTGAGGAGATGCCAATTTAGTGGGGAATGGCTGACCAAGTTATGGTATATGAATGTAATGGAATACTATTGTTCTATAAGAAATGATGAGCAGGCAGATTTCAGAAAAACCTAGAAAGACTTACATGAACTGATGCTGAATGAAATGAGAAGAACCCAGGAGAACATTGTACACAGTAACAGTAACACTGTGTGATCATCAACTATAATTGACTTAGCTCTTCTCAGCAATACTGTGATCCAAGACAATTCAAAAAGACTCATGATGGAAAATACTATCCACATCCAGAGAAATAACTATGGAGTCTGAATGCATTTTCACTTTTTAAATGTTTTTTTCCTTTAATTCTGTTTCTTCTTTCACAACATGAGTAATGTGGAAATGCATTTTACATTATTGTACATGTATAACCTATATCAGATTGCTTGCCATCTTGGGGAGGAGGGAGGGAGAAAAATTTGGAACTCAAAATCTTTTAAAAAATGAATGTTGAAAATTGTCTTTACATGTAATTGAAAAAAATAAAATATTATTTTAAAGAAATAGAATGCATGTGGATACCTCACTCATTCCAGACCAAAGCTACCATAGACATGTCTCTAGTTCCCTGCCTGCAAAGGATTCTCCAATGAAGTCCCTAAAGGTCTCCAGCTTGGGATACTATAAATCTAAGGCAAGCCTTTTCACATTGAGTTAGATTTAGGAAAGAAACAAAGTAATCAAGGGCTGTCTGTATTAAGGGGTGGGGAATAATTGGCAAGAAAAATATTAAATTAACAGATATCTATAGGGAGTGAATTAAATCATTCTCTGCTACAGTGAAAATTTTAATTAAAAATGGAACATATGACCAATAGCATTGATTTTGTACTTCCTAAGGCACCTGTTCATTATCCTCAGCTGCCAAAATTAGGACAAATATGCTATATTAAAGAGAAGAAGTATCTATGGATTAGTGGATTTTTAAGCCTGAATTTTTTTTATCTTGAAAACATTTATCTCAATAGCAGAGTCAAGATGATGGGATGAAAGGAAGCATTAGATTCTAGCTCACCAGCCATACTTCCTTGATAAAAATCTAGAAAATGCACCACTATGAATTTTGATCAGAAAATCCAAGAAAAAATCATAGTGAGTTATTTTTTTTTCCAGTTGAGAATGGCTTAGGGAAACAGACAGAGAGGTCTGTGATCACTGGGGATGGGGGCTGGACAGAAGTGCCCATGGTATAGTAAGAAGGCCAAGATAGAGCATTTAGATAGCACAGGACAGAAAGGGATCCCAGAGTAGTCCTGACCAAGTACCGGGTGCAGGAGCAGGTGCCATGTGGCAGCTCTGTTATCCACGATCTAGTTCCAGGGCACAGATCTAAGGCAAAGAATTGTGAGTGTTAGCCTTAGCTGTAGACTAAGCAAGGAACAAGTTCCAGGGAGCAAACAGTAGCTCTGTGACTCTGATCTTAGGGGCAGAGTGAAATATCCCACCCATACCAAAGGGGAGGTGGCAGTTTAGCTGTTATAGACCTATAGAACTCCCAGCAGAATGAGAACCATTCCCTAGCTGATAAATGGTAAGAGGATTTGAACAGGAGGTTTTCATAGGAAGAAATCTAAGCTATCAATAGCCATATTAAAAATGCTCTAAATTATGATTAAGAAAAGAAAAGCAAATTAAAACATGCTGAAATTCTACCTCCCACCCATCAAATTAGCCAAAATGACATGAAAGAAAATAATCTATACATCCAACCTCCATCTGCCTCAAGAGATTTAATCCTGAATCACCAACTGCCTATTAGACATTTCAAAGTTCCAGATATGGCTCAAATTCAATACACCTAAAATAGAATTCATTATCTTTTCTCCTTAACCCTCCCCTCTTCCAAACCATCCAACCATCTTATTTCCGTTGAAGTCCTTCGAGTGTTTCAGCTGCCAAATCTTGTCATTTCTATTTTCACGACTTTTCTCAACTTTGGCCTTTTCTTTTCACTAATAGCAATACCATCCCAGTTCAGACCCTCATTGCCTCTCATCTAGTTTATTGGAACAGCCTCTTAATCAGCCTTGCTGCTGAAAAATTCCATCCTATACGCTGCTGCCAAAGCAATTTTCCTTAAACACAGATCGGACCACGTGATCGCCTGAGTAAACCAACTACAGTGGCTTTCTATTGCCTTTGGTATCAAATATAAATTCTTCTGTTTAGTTTTCAAAGCCCTTTGCAACCTGTCCCCAACCTATCTTTCCAGCCTCATTGTACATTACTTCCCCTCCCACACACTACAGTTCAGCCAAAATAGACTTCTCTCTGTTTTTCATTTACAACGCTCCATCTTCCATTTCCATACGCTTATAGTACTGACTGTGCCTCGTGCCTGGAATCTAATCTCTTCTTTGCCTCATAGAATTCCTCTCTTCTTCTACAATGCATCCTAAGCATCATCTTCTGCATGAAATCTTTCTTGTTGTCCCCCCTCCTAACTTTAGTGTCTTCTCTCCCAAATTAACTTGTATTTAGCTATTTAGTATGTGTTTTTATTAACTTTATGTGTGTACTCTCTATGTATGTGTGTTGCGTGTGTGTGTTCTCTTGTTCTCTCAATTTGAACTTCAACTCTTAGCCAATAGGGATTGTTTTACTCTTTCTACATATATCTCTGGTTTTTAGTATTGTACCTGGCACATATCAAGTGTGTAATAAATGCCAAGGACAGACATAGATAAGAAGAGATAGTCACCCAAGGGAGGAAGCAACATGACCCCTTGTAGCAGAGAGGAGTACCAGCTATGGACTTCCAACGCCAAAAGTTGTGAGGTATGTCATATGTGTATCCTACTAGTGTGACTTATTACAATTGTACTCTAAGTGTATACTCATTCTTCCCAAGGACTCTGTGTGTATTTGTAAGAAAGTAAGTCTCTGAGGAGAATGTTTTGTACCAATTTTTCTTATTATACCACCTCAGAAAAATACCTTTGAGAAAAGCAAATTAAGCCTAATGGCTGATTGTTAGTGGAAGTATACCAGTTAAAGCCCATGAAATACAATGGTAGCAGTCACTTCCTCCCCAAAGGGTTACTCCTAGAATCCTGAGAATAGTGACAGCCACCTTCTGGAACGGTGGAGCAATCTGTCAGAGCAAGTGCAAGTTAAGGAGAGTGCCCCAGAGTGGGATGTTGCATATACATAATAAATTTTGGGGAAGGTGTCTGGATTAGGGTTAGTAATGAAGACTTGGGTGGAGAGTCACACTTTTCCAGTTGATGGCAATATCAGTCCTCTGCCTACGATAAGTCACTTCTTATATTAGAGCCAATGCCTATGCCTTGAAAATTTAAGAAAGAGCTGTTTTATATAACCATAGTATGAGGTCAGACAAAGAACCCCGTGGACCTATGGACTACACTACAGTTGATTTACAAAGTATTAGGAAGGAACTAATGGCTTTGCCCTCATCTAAATTTGGTGGAGGAGCAAGGAGCCTTAGGCTAAAAACATCAAGTACCCACTAGATTCGAGGGAAATGTCATTTTATCAATATCCAGTCTCTTCCCATGGGTGACAAACTATAAGCTGAGGAACACATAGCCCTGTAGATACAAGTGTTTCTTGTGGCTTGAAGCAGCATTTTCATCTCTATTTTCTGCCCGGGCTTTTGCTATTATTCCTTTCTGAGTCTGTAGAAGTGAATCCTTTTTATCATCACCTAAACCGGTTTCCTTGAGAATTTGGTTGTATTTGTTTTTTCACAGGTTCATCATCAACCAACCTTTGGAATTTACTTTCTAATACTGACTTATCTGATGAGCAACTCTCTGTGTTGCACTCATCATGAACTCTCATAGCTCTTTGTTAGTACTTCTCATGAACTGTCACATTCCTCTTTGGATAAGAGCTATTTCTGTGCTTCTGTTATTCCCACCTACTAGACTGTAAGCTCCTCAACAGCAGAGACCATATTCAAGAAGTCTTTGCTATCCTCTCAGTCCAAGTGCATTGCCTTTCACAGAGTAGCTACTCATTAAATGTTTGTGTAATTTAGTTTTCCCTACATCAATCATCTGATGCTCCACTAAAGTTATTTTCCAATGCTTTGTCGGTGATGGGCAAATGATCCTATTTTTGGAAGCTGTGGAAAACTGGAAGTTCCAACCAAGCTTGGAAGGCTTCTGATACAGATCTGGCAATGGTTTATATGTCTATGATCTGCAAACTAGCATGTATTCATCACTTAAAAGTTGACCATTAGGTAATAAATCTCTTATTATTCCTTCATACAAATCTGATGCCTCTTCCCCATGCCAGTTCTTTAAATACTTGAAGACAGCAATGATGGTATCCTTAAGTCTTTTCATCTTCAGGCTAAATATGTGCAATTCCCTTCAAATGGTCCTCATATGACATGGAATCAAGGCCATTCACCATCTTGGTTGCCATCCTCTAGATCAGGGGTGGGGAACCTGCAGCCTAAGGGCCACATGTGGCCCTCTAGGTCCTCAAGTGTGGCCCTTTGACTGAATGCAAACTTCACAGAATAAATCCCCTTAATAAAAGGATTTGTTCTGTAAAACTTGGACTTAGTCAAAGGGCTGTACTTGAGAACCTAGACGGTCATATGTAGCCTGGAGGCCACAGGTTCCCCACCCCTGCTCTAGATATTCTCTTCCTAGGACATATGCTCTTCTCCAATCTTGTAGTATCTCTCCTGTTTTCATGATCATTCAAATATCTCTGCTGGTAACAGTCACATCTGCTAGTTCTTTTAGGACCCAAGTAAGTAGTTATCTGGGCTAAGTGCCTTGAGTTCATTAAGCACAGCTAGGTGCCCTCCACTCTTTATTAGTAATTTCTGCTCTGCCATTTCTAGTGAAAAGATCATTTTCCTGGGCAGAGAAAATAGAAGCAAAATCAGAATTGATGAGTGCTACTTTTCTGTGTTGTCAGTTATTATTGTCCTGCGCAGCCATTGTCCTTCCCTTTTCTCTCAATATAGCTAAAAACAAAGTAAAGCAAACAAACCATAAAACCCTTTTTGTTGTCCTTAGCTTTCCTCATCCTCAGTCCTTTCTGATTTTTTAGCATTTCTGATGCTCTTTTGACATTTCTTTTTTTAAATTTTCTTTTTTGGAGGGGGGAAGGCAGGGCAATTGGGGTTAAGTGACTTGCCCAAGGTCACACAGCTAGTAAGTGTATTAAGTGTCTGAGGCTGGATTTGAACTCAGGTCCTCCTGACTCCAGGGCTGGTGCTCTACTCACTGTGCCACCTATCTGCCCCTCTTTTGATATTTCTGATGTTCTTTTTCAGGACTATGCCATGTTCATAAAGTCATCCTCTGTTATTTGTCTTGCTTCCATCTTCTCTACATTTATTCATTTATTCTCAAAATGTAAGCTCATCAGTGAGTTTCCTGTGCATCTACATAGGTCTCTTCAGACAAATTCCACTTTTCCTCCTCACTGGAATTGTTTTCCTTTGTGTCCTCTGGATTTCATTCCCAGGCATCTCCTTCTCTCCTGGGCTGACTTCCATTATAGTATTTCATTTCATGGGATCCTACCTATCTTTCCTCTGAACCCTTTGATATTACCTTTCTCCAATCTACTATGCATGTCAAATTATATCCAGATTTCCTTTCTTTCTTTGCTTCTCCCCAGGGTTTCCAGAATTTCCATTCCAGCAACCATTTCCTCTCAGATCCAGAATAGAATTTCCTCTTGTTTCCTCCACTTGAAGGATGATTTAAATGATTAATGATGTAATTCAAGAACTCTAAAAAATTTTTTTTATTTTACCAGAACACAAATACAGAGTAGAGAAATGAAATAAAAACATTATCATAAACTTAAATATTGAAACTTAAATACAAAGTAAGAAAGAAAAAAAGCATGGCATGTGCATAGCCAAACATGAGAGGATTCAAAATATGTAAAAATAAATTTTGATTTCAAGAAATAATACACCTTGTGTTGAGAATTGTCCATCTTTTCATTGCTTCCTTGTGTTTTCTTTTGTTCTCTGCTGTGTACTTTTAAACTTTGTTCTTTTCCCCCCTCCTACCACTCCCCCAGATATATTTCTCGATATATAATACACACAGATATATACATGCACTTATACATATATATATGTACATGTGTATATAGACATATACTTTTCCAAACATACTCTACTCCTGATCTTTGCTTTTATGTTTGTACATATCTCTTGTTTCCTATCCATCCTGCCTCCTTTACTTTACTTCTACCCTCTATATTACCCTCCTATTACTTGCCTTCCCACCTCCAAGGATCCCTCCCCTATCATCCCATTTCCATCAATCTAAGCACCTTTACCTATTCCCTCATTCTCCCCTATAAAAATCCCTCCCTTGTCCTCTCCCCCCTCACTATAGTCCTACCATTTTATTTCCTCTCTCTCTATATGTATATATATACATAGTTCCCTCTTAAACTCATTCCCGATGAAAGTAGGTTACCAGAACTACCAGCCCTCCTTCCCCATCTAAGTCCTCTGTATCCTTTCTTCCTCTCGCACTTCTTTTGTATAAAATAGTTACTCTTTTTAGCTGCTTCTGAATGGTTTTAGTTTTTAAAATCATGTCATAGGTTTATCCCCTTCTTTCTTATGAGCTTGACAATTATTAATAAGAATCTTGGTGGGGGGCAGAGACAAGATGGAAGCTGGAAAACAGGGACTCGCTCAAGCTCTCCCCCAAATCCCTCCAAACATCCGTAAAAAATGGCTCTGAACAAATTCTAGAGCTAAAGAACCCATGAAATAACAGAGGGAAACAAGTCTCCAGCCCAAGATAGCCTGGATGGTTGCTGGGAAGGGTCTATGGCACCAGGCTGGGAGTGGAGCACAGCCCTGCATGGGCTGTGCCAGGATAGTCCAGACTGGGAGTTGGGTGGAGCAGGCTTTAGGGCCATGAATCACTGAGCTGTGGCAGTTACCAGATTTCTCAACCCACAAATGCCGAAGAGAGTGGTGGCAGCAGCAGGAAGCTGCTTCCAGAGCTCCAGCTGTGGCTACGTCCAGCTCCAGGCCCACAGATGGTGGGAGGAATCAAGTGGCGGATCAGACTGGGAGTGCAGGGATTTCTTTGCTGGCGCAGAGGCAGGGTTCTCTTGCTTTTCCCTGCGTGGATCTGGGTCCTGGTTGGCAGTTCTTCGAGGAGGAGGAGCACTGGTGTGGCAGAGCTTACAGTGACTGGAGTAGAAGTAGCTCTGAAAACAGCAGTGTAAGGCCCCTAAAGCTTGGGACAAAGTGCTCTCCACTCTGAAGGCAGTGAGTCATATCCTGACAAAAAGCTCTAGGGTCAAGTAGTTGCCTGGGAACATGAGCAGGCAGAGAAAAAGGACTCAGACTCAGACTCAGACTATAGAATCTTTTTTTCATGACAAAAAAGATCAAAACATACAGCCAGAAGAAGTCGACAAAGTCAAAGAGCCTATATCAAAAGCCTCCAAGAAAAATATCAATTGGTCTCAGGCCATGGAAGAGCTAAAAAAAAGATTTGGAAAATCAAGTAAGAGAAGTAGAGGAAAAATTGGAAAGAGAAATGAGAGTGATACAAAAAAATCATGAAAAACAAGCCAACAACTTGCCAAAGGAGAACCAAAAAAATATTGAAGAAAATAACACCTTAAAAAATAGACTAACCCAAATGGCAAAAGAGCTCCAAAAAGCCAAGGAGGAGAAGAATGCCTTAAAAGGCAGAATTAGCTAAATGGAAAAGGAGGTCCAAAAGACCACTGAAGAAAATACCACCTTAAAAATTAGATTGGAGAATCTTAGATATATATTTTATATTTCATGTTTCATAAAAGGTAAACAGTCTGTCCTTATGAATCCCTTCTAGTCAATCTTTGGTACATACCTTATGTTTCTCTTGGTTCTTGTATGTCGAATCATCTATTAAGTTGAGGATTTTTTTTTAACAAAGTCTTGAAAGTCTGAGGGTTTGTCAAATGTCCATTTTTTTTTCATTCAAGATAATACTTATATTTTGGGGCAGAGCCCCAGATCTTTTGCTCTTCACTATATTGTGTTCCAAGACCTGCGGTCCTTTAATGTCTCTGCTGCTAGGTCTTGTGTAATTCCAATTGTGGCACCATTGTATTTAAATTGTTTTAATCTTGATGCTTTTAATATTTTATCCTTGAGTTTGGGATTTCAGAATTTGACTGTGATATTCCTATGAGTTTTCCTCATAGGATCTCTTTTAAGTAGTGTTGGAAGATTTTCTCTATTTCTACTTCCCTGCCTTGTTCTAATGCTTCAGGACAATTTTCTTTAATTATTTCTTGTATTATTGTATCAAGATTCTTTTTTTGATCATAACTTTCAGTTACTCCAATTATTTTTGTGTTTTCTCTTCTTGATCTATTCTCCAAATCTGTTGTTTTTCTTATGTTTCACTTTCTCTTCTATTTTTTCATTATTCATGTTTGTTTAATTATTTCTTGATCTCTTACAATTTCACTGGCTTCACTTTGCCCAATTCTAATTTTCAAGGTGTCATTTTCCTCCTTGAGATTCTGGATCTCCTTTTCTAATTGGTTGACTTTCCTTTCATAACCTTCTTGTTTTTCCTGGATTATTTTTATTTTTTTTTATTTTTTCCTTCATCTCTGTCATTTGATTTTTAAAGTCTTTTTTAAGATCTTCTATAAATTCTTTTTGGGCAAGTGATCATTTGACATTGTTCTTTGGGGGTTTCTTTACTTCAATATCCTCCTCTGAAGATGAGCGCTGGTCATCTCTTTTCCCATAATAGATTTCTATAGTTGGATTCTTTCTCCTTTGCCTGTGCATTTTTTTTTGTGGTAATAACTTGATTTTTGTAATCATCTCTAGGCGGGAGCATGGGAAATGGTGCCTCTTGCCCCAGATCTTGTTTTGTTCTTCCCTCTAGCGTGGAACCAAAGCCAAACCTCCATCCTCCTCTAAGTCCCCACAGCCAGGGGCTTTCTGCCCCACTGCTTCTGCACTCACTGGGCCTGTGCTAGTTCTTTCTCACCCTCGCTGCTCTTTGAGGCACAGCTGGGTCTGGTGTTCCTCATCAGCAGAGGTTCCCTCAATCTTCCTGGACTCAAAAGCCCTATTCCCCTCACTATCCAGTGGCTGGGGCCCAGGCAGCCTCTCAAACCAACCAACCCCAGGGCTTGCTGCTAGTTGTTTAAGCTGCTTGCAGCTTGTTGTTAAAATGGAAGCTAGCCTGGAGGTGTTTACTCCTTGAAGGGACCAAACCTGGTCCTGGGATTTTTCTTCAGATCTTCTCAAACTGTCCCAGGAAGATTCTGGTTGTGCCCCTATTCTTTGTCTCCATCCACCCTTTGTTCACTCAAAGCTGCTATTATAACTCTTTGGTGGGGGAAAATCTTGAGAGCTTGAAATTTTCTTACTATCTTCCCAGAATCTTTTCTTCAATTCAATAACTTATTAGCTGCTTTGCTTGAGAGAGAGTTCAAGATCCACTAGATGTTTAGATAATTTAAAGTTCCTCATCACTATATCATGCCTCTGAGTCATGCTTATGATCTATTTCTCACACCTCTCATCTATTTCCTCTTTCAGTTTTCAGGTAAATAAAGAGACTCCCCAATCCCTACCTCCCCCCGCAAAAGGATTAGAAACAAAAGACACTTTCCACCCCAAGTCGTCCAATATGTCTTTTGTTTCCGATGTTTTTTTTTTTTGTAAGGGGGAGGAGTCTCCTCATTCATTTGCCTGAAAACTGACATCTCTTACTATTGGTAGGACTCACCCCCTTGTCTCTGCCTCGTGTACATACCTCATGTTCTATGTCACCCACTTTGGACTTTCCCTCCTTACCCTGTCATGTGCTTGCTTCACACATCACTTAATCATATGTAACTTCAATCTGGGAGTCTTCAAAAGGTTCCTAGCTGCTCCATTCCCTTGGCAGGGCCAGAAGGAATATAATCTTAAAACCACAGAGCTGGAAAGGACTTCAGAGATCATCTAGTCCAACACCTTCATTTTACAGAAGAGGAAACTGAAGTCCAGACAAATTAAGTGTCAGGATTAGGTCTCACATTGGTCTAGCTCAGGGTTGGGAAACCTGCAGCCTAGAAGCCATATTTAGCCCTTTAGGTCCTTTGACTGAATCCTAACTTCACAGAACAAATCCCCTCGATAAAAGGATTTGTTCTGTAAAACTTGGACTCAGTCAAAAGGCTGCACCTGAGGACCTAGAAGGCCACCTCCAGGCTGCAGGTTCCCCACTCATGGCAGTTCTTTATAACTTATGAAGCACCAATAAAGAACAGATATTATATTATCTCCTTTAATCTTTATAACCAAGGTAAGAAATTTACATTCTTCCCTACTTCATATTTTCCCCCTATGCTCTGTATTATCTCTTGATATTTTAAGACATTACTTAATTTAATTTTGTTAAATTTTATTTCATTTTGTCTTCTCTTCCTTCCCTTTCTCCCCAGCACTAAGAAAGTAAGAAAAGCAAAACTTTGTTACATACACACATAGGAAAGCAAAACAAATTCCTGTGGCATGTCCAAAAAAAAATGTCTCAATGTGTACTCTGAGTTTATCACTTCTTTATCACGAGATGGGCAGCATGCCTCATCATGAGTCCTTTGGAATTGTGGTTAGTTATTGTGTTGGTCAGAGTTCCTAAAACTTTCAAATTTGTTTGTCTTTGCAATGTTGTTATCATATAAATTGTTCTCCTGTTCTCACTTTGCTTTATATCAGTTTATACAAGTCTTCCCAACCAAGTAAAGTGAGAACAGAACAATTTATAAATAACAACATTGCAGAGATAAGCTATTCCCCAATTGATGAGCGCCCTAGCACCTCACTGTTGTTCGTAGGATCATAGGACTCTTAGCTGGAATGCACAAAGGAGATCATACATGCCTAGCCTCTCATTTTACATTTAAGAAACCTCAGTTTAGAGATGGATGGTGATTTGTCTAAGCTAAGTGATTTGTCACAGCTAAGTAGTAGGGTTGGGAATTTGAACCTAGGTCATCTGATTTCCAATCCAATTCCTCTTCTCCATAACACACTATCTCTAGCTCTTCCTTCCTTGTGTTACATTTAGCTATTATTACTTGTTTCCTATCTTTTTAATGACATAAAATGTCATTTTATTAAATGCATGTCATATGTCTTTGTGTACTTGACTTTCATGGCAGTATTTCAACACAATACATAGTCAAAGAGGTGCAGTGCTATTGCATCATATTGATTGATTGAAGGGGGTTTTGAAACTGTGGAAAACACAAACAAAGATGACAATCTTTTTAAATATTTGTGCTTGAATAGATTAGCACATTCACTGTGTCAGAAGACCAATGCCCCTGCTGCCACTGTGTTAACCACAGTTCTAGGCTAAGTAGAGGTTGTTGGATTACCTTGGCAATTCCTCTTTTTGACCAAGAAATCCTGGACGGCGGTACTAACAACGCTGGCATATGCACATTGTCTCAGAGTAGTGGCATGGACTCTTCTCCAGGCTCCTGTTCAAGAACCTCTGGAAAAGCAAGCATTAATATCTTTACAAATAAGTGACCTGCAGGTTGTTGTGCCAAATGGCTCACTCAGTTCTGAGCCTCAGTTTCCTCATCTGTAAAATGTGAATATTACTACCTTAGGTACCTATTATACCTCTTTAATATACTTAATCAGCTAGCGTTATGTCTGCCTGATAGACAGCTTCTATTCTTCACCTAATACCTATGCTGTCATTAAGTAATATTTCTAGAAAGTATACTACCTGTCCTTTTTGAAGAGGCCTATAAGTGAGTTATATCTGAGCTTTGTTTTACAGATTTCTCTGGGACTATTTCAGGGTGGAAACTATGAGCCACAGAAGCAAGAAAGCCTGACTCCCTTCTCTGAGGTTAGGTACCACTCCCCATGCCCCACTTCAGAATAAAAGTAGCTTATGAGTTTAGAGCGACAGTCCCCTATTGAAGGGAGCTCCCTGGGCCCCAGGTCACATATAAAGTTCAGATTTACAATTACAAATACCACCGAGGAGGAAAAAATAAGATTAAAGGAAGAACTCATTTGGGGGTGAGATTGTTGGGTTTTTTGAACATTTGAACATTTTGACCATTGAGAAGTCACTAAGAAATAGCCTGCAGAAAATTTAGCATGGGGCCTGGCTGAGCTTGATCATTTTCAGAGAAAGGAGCAGCTTTGCCCGGATCTCAATCTCTATTGTTATCATTTAGAGTGGAACCACACTACTACTCCAATACCCAATACATTTTGTGAGGAAGAAGAATTGAGGGAGAGGAAGACAAGACAAGGCAACAGGATTTGTTAAGTACTTACTATGTTGCTAGGGATACATATACCAGCCAAAGATGAAGCAAATAGACAGGAAATCTGTGTTGGAGGCCACATGACTTTAAAGATGATCATGTCCAAGATAATTTCAAAGGATTTATGATGAAAAATTCTATCCATTCCCAGAGAAACAACGTATAGAGTCAGAATACAGATTGAAGCATACTTTTTGTACTTTCTTTATTTTTCTTGTTTTTTTTTTTAAATTTGGCCTATGTTTTCTTTTACAACATGACTAATGTGGAAATATGTTTTGCACGACTACACATGTATAACCTATATAAAATTGCTTGCCTTCTCAATGAGGTAGGTGGGGAGAGAGGGGGAAAACTTGGAACTCAATTTTCAAAAATGAATGTTGAAAATTGTTTTTACATGTAACTGGGGAAAATAAAATACTAAATAAAAATGAAAGAAAAAAAAGATTATCAGGGAACAATTCTCAGGATATCTCACATAAGGAAAGATTCCAAAGGAATAGAAAAGATCAAAGAAGGCATTATTTTTTACAAAGCTACTGGGAAAATATCAGCAACTACTGACTTATATGCATAAATATATGTTATCTTTATTAGATTATTTTTTGGCAATGCAATCAGGGTTAGGTGACTTGCCCAGGGTCACACAGCTAGTCAGTGTCAAGTGTCTTAGGCCAGATTTGAATTTAGATCCTCCTGACTCCATGGCTGGTGCTTTATCCACTCACCATCTGGCTGTCCCCCTTATTAGATCTTTATCAGAATTGTATGTGCATATATTGAGTATGTCCTTGATGAAAATATGAGAAACTGATAGGCATTCATCAATTCAATCAATTCAGAAGCTTTATTAAGCACCTACTAGGTTCTAGGCATCTGAGGTAGGTACTGGAGATACAAAAGATGATCAGCTGTAAGGTATATATAATACAATATTCTCTTATGCATATTGCTTGTTGATTAGAACAAATCTTCTTATCACATGGTAGGGGGGACCCGTAGCTTTAAGAACTCTTCTCCAACAGAATATCTTTTATCCATGTGTTAAAATAATACTCTGGACTATGTTTCTCAAAAAGCTTTACGTCAGGCCACAGATTGGAAATGTCACAGGTACAGATTTTGATTTAATGAATATATAAATGAATGAAAACATATCTATGGGTGCTTACTATGTGCCAGATACTGTGCAGAGTGCTGAGAATACAAATAAAAAAAATAAATCAGTCCTTGCTCTTCAAGGAATTTACACTCTAAAGAGGGAGACAAAACATATGGAGGAATAGTAGCTAAGAAAGGATGTTTTGATCTGGGAAGTCACAGGGATGGCGAGTGAAACAATAGGTCTGTCAATTGTTATGACCTTTCTAGAAACAATGTTAGTGTTGATTTCATTATCGTTTTTACGGTAAGAGGTAGGGAAAAAATGAGGGAGTCAGAGTGTGGTGGCAAGGTGGGAGATGATTGGCGTGAAGTAACACGATCCTACAAAGTTCAGAACTGGTGTGTGATTGGTATGGAGTATGATGAAAGGCAAGAGGATTAAAAAATAGTTTCCTAAGCTGGGGTGGTGGTGGTGAATAGAGATAGAGGAAAGTTCAGAGTTTTCAGCAGCTTAGTGTTACATTTGTGGGAGCTCGTCCTGGATGTTTATGGATTAATTAAGGGTGTTAGAGTATTGGACCAAGTTAAAACTAGCCATTCTAACATATCAGTGATTTGTTTGTTTCTGGGAGGAGTAGGAGAGAATCGTAGGCTACATTTATATTTAAGAGTGTATTTGCATGCTCTATTTACCATGCAGAAGGTAACTTGTTTATTTCAGTAGCCTCTATTCTGGTGGAGTACATTGAAAAAAAAATGGTGGCAGCCTTTTCTTTTGCTCCCAGTATGAACTCTCTTCCCAGGCCAGGCAGTTTGATTCAAGTGAGATGGTATATCGAGTCTAATTGTTTCTTTTTGTTTATTGCTGAAGTGACATTGTCTACCGTGTAGAAGCAATCTTGGTGAAATGAAGAACAAATGTGTTGAAGGGTGTTGTGCATTTCTGTGCATTGAAATGTATTGAATGACATGCTAGGATGGATCATCACTGTGGCTTTTCGGTTACTGGAAAATTGGCATATGGTAGCAGGACATAATCTTCACTGAATATTATTGAATGTGATGATTAGGGCAAGTAGGTGGCACAGTGAGTAGAGCACCAGCCCTGGAGTCAGGAGGACCTGAGTTCAAATCCGACCTCAGACACTTGACACATATACTGGCTGTGTGACCTTGGGCAAGTCACTTAACCCCAATTGCCCCGCCCCCCCCCCCCAAAAAAAAACCCCAAAGAATAAAAAAACCAGAGAAAGATCTGACATTCTTCTTGACAAAAAGTTGTTCAGTCATCTCCGCTTCTTAATGACCCCATTTGGGATTTCTTGGCAAACATTCTGGAGTGGTTCACCATTTCCTTCTTCGGCTCATTTTACAGATGAGAAAATTGAAGCAAAATTTTCAGTGCAATTATTTACATCTCAGAAACTATCAAATGCTACAGACCAAGGCTTGGTTTATTGGTTGTTTTTTTGTTGCTGTTGTCGTCATTTTCTAGACTTAAGAAAGAGATGGAGAAAATGTTAATAATGAAGGTTAGACTTAAGAATGTGTTGTATGTACCTCCCCTCCCCCCCGCGCAGAGTCAGTTGTTAAACATTTACCAGCACAACCCTGAACTGTTAAAAGGATAGTGAATGGAGCCACAGGGGTGTACAGTGACACAGCCCTTCCAGAAACAATGGATAGGTTAATTTGATCTCCATTCCAGAATTGGAAAAGAGTGGGGATACAAGTGGGTGATGGGGGCGGGAGATTAGAATAAAGGATTGTGAGAAGTACAAAATGATTGAGAGTTCACAGGATGGAAATATTACATCTAGCTTTGAGGACCTGGAAATGTGGCATTTGAATTGGGCTTTAAGGGATTTTAACTGTCAAGAAGGAAGGTGTTGGTGGACATGAAGAAATTGACTAGTGATACTGATATAGAAAATCTAAGGATTTTCTTAGGAAAAAGGACCAGTTTGTCATGACCATAGGAAATAGGAAGGCAAATAGGATGAAATAAAGTTGGAAAGGTAGTTGGGAGGCAGATTTTAGAGGACCTTAACTGCCAGGTTAAGTTGGTTGGTCTTTATATGGGGAACCTGCTGGAGTTTTTTGAGCAAAAGAAGTGATTTTATTAGAGCTGTCCATTAGGAAGATTAATCAGGCAGGAGCATGGCATGCATTGGAAGAGGGAAACTAGAGGTGGGGAGGCTATTATAACAGTCTGGAATAGAGCTAACAAAAACCTGAACTAGGATGATCCAAGTATTTAAAAGGCTGTCATATTAATGAGAGATTTGACTTGTTCTTTACCACAGAAGGTAGAACCAGGTGTAATGGATGGAAAGACGCAAAGATGCAAACTTAGGTTTAACATATGGACCAACTTCCTAACAAACAGAGCTATCCCAAAGTGGAATGGACTGATTAAGTTGGTAGTGAGTTTCTCATCAATGGAGATCTTCAAGCGTAGGCTGGATACCCACTTGTTGTAGAAGGGATCCATTTTTACATATACATTGTGTTAGCTTACATGCTAATGTTGAAAGACATAAAAGGGGTGAAAAGCAGGGGGGTTTAGTATATTGGCATGGAGGCATTGGAAGATAAAGAATGAAGGATGGCTGCTCTGGGCCCTTCCTCAAAACAGAGATTCTGGGAAGAATTCACCAGTGGGAGAAGGAGGCCCCAGAAACAGAAGAAGACATTGAAGCATGATGAAGTCCAGGTGCCAAACAGAAAAACCCTGACCACCACTTCCATAACACTTAGTGCAGTGCTCAGTACATACTAAGCACTTAATAAAAGCTTTTTATTAATTCAAGAGGGGTAAGTTTTTTGGGAAAGATAATGATTTCTATTTTGGATATGTTGAGTTCAAAGTATCCATGGGATGTCCCATGTGAAATATCTAATAGACAGTTAGAGGTTTGGGACAGGAGCTCAGGTGAATGACTAGGACTGGAGATGATAATTAAACCATTGAGAGCCTCAAGTAGGGGAATATAGAAAGTGGAAAAGGGGGTCCAAGACAGAGCCTCAAAATACAGCCATAGTTAGGGATCATGACATGGCTGAAAATCCCGCAAAGGAAACTAAGGAATGGTCGGGCAAGTAGGAAAAGAACCAAGAGAGAACAGATGATACTGCTATCATGAAAAGCAAGAAGAAGAAAGTATCCAGAAGAGAGGGGTACCAACATAATCAGGAAATGATAGCAATGTAAAAAGAGAAAATCAGTCAATTTAATATTTTAAATTCATTGTTTAATTAATAATTTAAATGGAAATAATATTGTGAAATTATCAAGTCTTGGGTAAGAAACAAAAACTTTAAGAAAAGCAGGTGGTATTGTCATTACTGCTGTTTTAGGAAGGTGAGGGCTTAAGAAGACTATCACTCATGGACTATACCTAACAAAACTGAGTATAATCCATGAGGGGAAAAATGGACATTCAATGAGATAGAGGAATTTCATGCATTCTTGAGAAAAGACCAGAGCTAAATAGAAAATCTGACTTTCAAATACAAGACTCAAGAGAAGCATGAAAAGGTAAACAGGAAAGAAAAATCATAAGGGACTTACTAAAGTTAAACTGTTTACATTCCTACATGAAAAGATGATATTTGTAACTCATGAGACCTTTCTCATTATTAGGGTAGTTAACAGGAGTATATAACAGACAGAGGGTACAGGTGTGAGTTGAATATGAAGGGATGATATCTAAAAAATAAAAATAAGGGTGAGAGGAATGTACTGGGAGAAAGAGAAAGAGAGAGGTAGAATGGGGGAAATTATCTCACATAAAAGAGGCAAGAAAAAGCTTTTACAGTGGAGGGGAAGAAGGGGGAGGTGAGAGGGAGTGAATGAACCTTACTCTCATCAGAATTGGCTCAAAGAGGGAATAACATACGCACTCAATTGGGTATGGAAATCTATCTTACCCTACAGGAAAGTAGGGGGAAAGGGGATAAGAGAAGCAGTGTAATATAAGGGAGGGCAGATTGGGGGAGGGGGTAGTCAGAAGCAAAACAGTTTTGAGAGGGGACAGGGTGAAAGGAGAGAGAGAATAGACTAAACAGGGAGAGGGATAGGATGGAGAGAAATACAGTTAATCTTTTACAACGTGACTACTATGGAAGTATTTTGCATGAATACACTTGTATAATCCATATGGAATTGCTTGCCTTCTCAATGAGGGGGGATGGGGAGGGAAGAAAGGAGAGAATGTGGAGCTCAGAGTTTTAAAAATGAATGTTAAAATTGTTTTTACATGTAACTGGGGAAAAATAAAATACTAAATAAAAATTAAGAAAAAAGAAGATTATCACAGAACCACTGAATTTCGGAATTGGAAATGGCCCCAGTAGGAATCTCATTCCCTTCCCCCTAGTATTATTCCCTACTCTATGTGGATTCTTCCTTCCTTTCTCTCTCTCTCTCTCTCTCTCTCTCTCTCTCTCTCTCTCTTCCCTCAGTGGGTTCAACTCCTTCCTCTTTGGGAAGATCCTCATATCTTTTACTCAGAATAAAAGTATTTAATGGTCATTTCCCTTCCATTACTTCTTCGTGTCACATTCTTCTATCCTTCCATTTCCTGTTGAGGTAGAACTTCCTTGTGCCATTTCAGATACCCTTTCTTTGTTTTCATAGCAAATTCTGACTTCGTTTTTAAAAAAGAACATTTCATTCTCTCTGATTACCTGGAAAGTGTAGCAGTGTTCTTCAAGCTCTCGTACCTTCTCTTCCCTTCTAGGAGGGAGACCAACCTGTACTTTAAGCATTAATGACAATCAGATCTGCCTTTTATTGTTCTTGTTGGGGTTTTCTTGTCTTTCTTGTCTAGTCTCTCCACAATCTAATCCATCTTCCATGAAGCTACCAAATTAATATTCCTAAAATTTCATGTGACCATGTCACCATCATTCCTCCTCTCCCTTTCCCTCCCCCCCCAAAAGGAAATCTTTAGTGGCTCCCTATAAAACAAAACAAAATCCTTAGCCTACCATTTAAGGCCTTCTCACAATCTGGCAGTTCCATACACTTTCCAGTCTTCTTTTCTATTATTCCCCTTTTACATTCTCTGTCCTAGTCAATCTGAGTTGTTAGCTGCATTCCATTCCCAAATTCTATCTCCTGTCTTCATTCCTTTGCATAAGAGGACACCTGTCTAGAACGCATTCCCTCCTCACTTTGACCTTTTGGAATCCATAGCTTTCACCAAGATACAACTCAGGAGCTACTCCATACATGAAACCTTTTCTGACACCTTGAATTGTTAACACTTTCCCTTTTGAGATTATTTTCAACTATTTTGCAGCATAAGGTTAATAAAAAGCAAACCAGAAGAATAGAGTACATAGTAACTACAAACATTTGAGAGGAAAAATGAATGAGAAGGAATGAACAAAGAATTACTGGTAAGACTCAAATGGAGTGGCTAAAAATTGTATGATACTTTACGTATTAAAATTAATATAAATGTATATAATTTCTATGCAAGTTTAGTACTTAGCACACAATACATGCTTAAAAATGCTTATTGTTGCATTGATGTAGTGTTGAGCTTTTAATAAAACATTTAATCATATAATTTAAATAAATTAATTTGTATTATTTTTAATTTACTTATATGTGTACATGTTGTGTCTTTCCAGGAGAATATAAATTCCCTGAAAGCAAAGACTATTTTATTTTTGTCTTTTTAGCTGAGTAGAACAGTGCCATGTACATAGTAGGCACTTGATAAATGTTTGTTGAGTCAAATCGAATTGTGGTAAATTCCTTGTCAACTCTCTTTACCTAGTTAGCCCCTTCTCACTTTGGTAGTCACTTGACAGACACACTTCTTTTCCTTTGTCTTACCAATTTATTTATCTTCATTCAGTCTTTTCTTCTTTAGTGTAATTCCTTCTCCTTTTGCCAAGTTTTTCTTTTCCTGGAGTTGGGGTATCACCAGTCATCTTGACATATGTCACTGGACTCCAATGACTCTGGAGGAAAGAGCGAGGCTGATGACTTTGCACAGCTCTGCCTCACAAATCCAATTCACTTGCAAGTCAAGACATCACCCTCCTGATGTCATTGGTCCTCTTCAAGAATGAAGAATGAAGAATGAATGGCCAACAACAACAATCTTTTCCTGGATTATTCATGTAAAAGCGATGTTCCATACCAATGCCTCAGATATTGCAAAAGGCTCTGACTTCTGGATTAGATCAATCAATTAATCAATCAAAGGTAGGAGTTAGGTATGAACAAGACCTAGATATTTGCATTGAATTAATCAATCACTCAGTGGCAATTAGACTAACTAGGTACCAGAAGCCTTTGATCAGTTTGTATGGAGTAAAAGCCATGGATGAAATGGAATGATGTTTCACAGGAGGTACATTGAGATTGGCTGAAGGTGATGGAGTTTAGACTGTGGGAGCCCCCTTGAACTTTCCTTGAATCTTCCCACTAGATGAGGCTTTTGCCTGAGGCCATAAGCCTTTCATTATTGTTAGGCTCAAATCTCTAGGCTAGGTTACTCTAAACCTAGCCTATCCCTCCATTTCCCATCCTTGATTCAATCAAAGTGACTATGCACAAATCTGTTACCCTTAAATTAGCCTAGCCCTACATAGCCTTCAGGTACTTCCCACCCTTAATCCCATTCTCTTGGTTCCTGGAGTCTTCACTCCAGTCCCATCAAGCTCCTCCTTAGACTCCTCCTCAAGACCCTCCCTAAACCCCTCCTCCTATAACCCAGGACCACCCTAGATCCCTCTCACAGCTTTTCTGTATATAAATCTCATCCTGCCTCCTTGAAGGTGCTCAGATTCAATCTATCTCTGATTGAATCTGGCCTGCTTGTGAGATTTCTTAAGACAACCCAATATGGCAAATGTGCAATAAACTTTGTCTTTCTTTGGCTGTGAGAAGGCTTGAGTTGAATTCATTTGAGCAGAACCTGGCGTGTTGGTATTTTGGGGTCTTGAGCACCCCTAAAAACATACAGTTCCTTAACTTCATCAAAGAGAATTTTATCCTATGGATCTTCCAGTTCGAAACCCAGCTTTTGACTGTCTGGAAGCCTGGAGGAGAGAGAAGTTACAGCCCATTCTCTAAGAAACAATCACTAAAGAGAGTGGAGAGAATAGCCTTTGATCTCTTCTCCGCCCCACTCTTTGACCAGAGGAAGGATCTCCATCTCTCACCTGTGTCTTTGCAGCATCTCTGGGAACAACTGACCAGTGTCTGCATCCAGAGGCAAGGACAAACTAGATGCATTAACGAAAGGCAGGTTTGGTACAAGAAGCTGTAACAACGATTTGGCTAGCAGCTGTTGGGGGGGGGGTGAAAGACCAACACAAGACCAACAACAAGAAGGCTGCTACCATAGGTTCTTTGATCTACTTTTCTAAGGAAAGCAACTTTAAGGGGTTAGGAATCTCTTTAATCAAACATACATATATCATTCACTTAGTTCGGGGAAAAGATCAGCCCCCTGAACTTCAGGGCAAATACAAACAGAAATTACAAACATCAACAGACACACCTTGTCTGATTCAAATCACAATTCATAGTTACCAGAGAAGCACCAATATCTGTGGGTTATCAAAGGCGGGGTCGGGGGCGGGGGGAAGGAGGTTATTTCAACGGCTTGCCCAGAGTCTTGTCACCCAAATTCTTTCAATGAGTGTACCCCTCAAAACAAAACACCAATCTAGGATCTTATATACTTGTCTCAGGGCCCTGGGGCACTTGATTACCTCAGTGCTGAGAAGCACTCAAAGAACAGTGAAATTCCCATTTATTCCTAGGAGTTTTTGGGATCTTTTTCAGGAGGTGATCAGTGGATTCTTTCAATTTCTCTATTACCCTCTGGCTCTAGAATATCAGGGCAGTTTTCCTTGATAATTTCTTGAAATCTAGGAATATCTAGGCTCTCTGTCCATATCTATCTATCTATCTATCTATCTATCTATCTATCTATCTATCTATGTATATTCCCTTCAGCTACCCTAATACTGAGATCTCATGAATTATACACATCATCTTTCCATGTAGGAATGTAAACAAAACAGTTCAACTTTAGTAAGTCTCTTATGATTACTCTTTCTTGTTTACCTTTTCATGTTTTCCTTGATTCTTGTGTTTGAAAGTCAAATTTTCTGTTTATCTCTAGTCTTTTCACTGAGAAAGCTTGAAAGTCCTCTATTTTATTGAAAATCCATATTTTGCCTTGGAGCATGATACTCAGTTTTGCTGGGTAGGTGATTCTTGGTTTTAATCCTAGCTCCATTGACCTCCAGAATATCATATTTCAAGCCCTTTGATCCTTTAATGTAGAAGCTGCTAGATCTTGTATTATTCTGATTGTGTTTCCACAATACTCAAATTGTTTCTTTCTGGCTGCTTGCAGCATTTTCTCCTTGATCTGGGAGCTCTGGAATTTGGTGACAATATTCCTAGGAGATTTCTTTTTGGGATCTTTTTCAGGAGGCGATTGTTGGATTCTTTCAATTTCTATTTTACTCTCTGGTTCTAGAATATCAGGGCAGTTCTCCTTGATAATTTCTTGAAAGATGATATCTAGGCTCTTTTATTGATCATGGCTTTCAGGTAGTCCAATAATTTTTAAATTATCTCTCCTGGATCTATTTTCCAAGTCAGTGGTTTTTCCAATGAGATATTTCACATTGTCTTCCATTTTTTCATTCCTTTGGTTCTGTTTTATAACGTCTTCATTTCTCATAAAGTCACTAGTTTCCACTTGCTCCAATCTAATTTTTAAGGTAGTATTTTCTTCAGTGATCTTTTGGACCTCCTTTTCCATTTGGCTAATTCTGCCTTTCAAGGCATTCTTCTCCTCATTGGCTTTTTGGAGCTCTTTTGCCATTTGAGTTAGTCTATTTTTTAAGGTGTTGTTTTCTTTGGTATTTTTGGGTCTCCTTTAGTAAGTCATTGACTTGTTTTTCATGGTTTTCCCACATCACTCTCATTTCTCTTCCCAATTTTTCCTCTGCTTTTCTTACTTGCTTTTCCAAATACTTTTTGAGCTCTTCCATGGCCTGAGACCAGTTCATGTTTTTCTTGGAGGCTTTTGATGTAGGCTCTTTGACTTTGTTGACTTCTTCTGGCTGTATGTTTTGGTCTTCTTTGTCACCAAAGAAAGATTCCAAAGTCTGAGACTGAATCTGAGTGTATTTTCACTGTCTGGACATGTTCCCAGCCAACTACTTGACCCTTGAGCTTTTTGTAAAGGTATGACTGCTTGTAGAGTAAAGAGTACTTTGTCCCAAGCTTGAGGGTTTGTGCTGTTGTTTTCAGAGCTATTTCTACACAGCAAGCTCTGCCACAGCAGCACTCCTCCTCCCCTAAGAACCGCCAACCCAGACTGAGACTCAGATCTAAGAAGGCTCTGCACTTCTGCTCTGATCTGCAAGCAGCCTCAGAGCTGTACCACCTCTGCTGCCAATTTCTAAAAACTAATTAAGTCTATCTGCCTAGTTGATATCAACTGATAATTATTGAATGAAGAATACTGATGGCAATTCATGAACCATACTATTATTAGAAAAGTGACCTGACCCCTCTGAAGTTACCCCTAGATCCTAGAATAGAAAAGTTGCCACACTCTGCCCCAACCTGGTAGTCCAAGTGTGGGTTGGGAGAATCAACCTCAGAGCTTGTGCTACTCTTCTAAATTTCCCCACCACAAATTCAGTCTTCCTGTCACAATTTCACATCCCTTTCAAAATTCTTTCCTTTTCATCTCAAATCTTTGTCCTGCACCATTTTCCACCTACCCTTCTGTCTAGAGAGGGTCATGTCTAGTCACAATCAATCAAAAGAAATCAGCCTAGCAATTTATTCAGAAAGAATCAAGTTGATGAAAACTGTATATTGCCCATATTATGTAGTTATATGGGCAATCCATTGAATTAGCCCATCAGTATGAATGTCTCAGAAAGACACTGAAGATGATTTTTTTTGATGGGTAAAAGTGCTCCATAGAACACTTTTAATGATCCCAAATTGCTTGCTGTTGCAGTCTTTTTGACATTGATATTCTGGTGAAGCTATATGACTGAATATCATGGAACACTTCTATATCTAAATAATTAAAATTGTGAGTACACCAAAAGACATAGATGTGTGGTGTGTGTAAGTTAGCTTCAACGTAATGTCAATGATAATGTTGAGAAATGTTGTAAAAGGCAGTATTAATACTTAAATACTTTTCAATTCATTCATTTTGTATGACTAGAAAAGGAGATGGGCTAACTAGGTGAGAGAGTGTTAAGGAGGTAAAATGGGAGTTGAACAGAATTGAGTCTAAAGGAAACTGAATGCTCAAGTGTTTGAAAGCAGAATAAGATCTAGTGATAAGAGCAAACTATCCTAAAGAGAAACTCTTGGCAGTCCTTAGCTGATGGCTATGGTTCCTCCTGGATAGTCAGTTAAAGTTTGGATAATTCTGTAGGTCCCAGAAGGCAGAATTTATTTTTGGCTGGCTAGGACCCTGAGGCAGTACAACTGGTCACAGCCAGTTTTCTTTGATGCTAAATTAGGGATGTCACTGAGTCCTGGATGCAGAGCACAGCTCCAAAATTCATCCAAAATAAATACACTTCAGAGATGTTAGCATCTGCTCTGTCTACAACTTTATGATTTCTGTAGTTTCCTGAAGAAGAGTGAAAGGGAGTGGAGGAGGAGATGAGATATTCCAAAGATCTTCATAATAGCTCCCTATACACTCCATTTCTTTTCCCTAGCCCCTGGCCCCACCACCCCCTGCCCCCGCCAGTTTGGACTTTCACTGGCATTCTATTCATTATAACTTTTTGATCTAATCATTCCACTACCTCTTTGTTATCTTTGTTCATTGGATCACTCTTATTAAGGATGTTGTAGATAGGATTAGGATTCATGATTTGGGTAGGGGTTGGATAAAATAACCTTTTAGCTCCTTTGAGACCCTGAGATGTTATGCCCATATTTGCTGCTCACATAACTGATCCTTCGTTAGCTTACCAAATCCCATCTCATTTCATCTCACTCTCCCCATCTTACCATTAAATAAACTCACATTATCCCTTGGCTTATACATAATCACAGAATGTTAGAACCAGAAGGGAACTTAGAGATTATGTAGCCCAATTCTATGAACATGAAGACCCCTCTTTAATATCCCCAAATACATAAATGAGTGTAATGCTCTGCCTCCCCACCTTCAGCTCTTAGAATCCCCGGCTTACTTCAAGGCTCAGCTCAAATGTCATCTTTAGCAGGAAGATATTTCTAGTCTCCCCAGATGAGAGAGCTTTTTCTGCTGAGGTTACATACTCTCTATATACTCTATATGTATCTTGTATGTACCCAATCATTTACATATTGCCTTCTCCATTAGAATGTAAACTCCTTGAACACAGGGACTGTTTTGGCTTTCTTTTTACTCCCAGCACTTAAACACAAAGCCAGACTCATAGTAAAGTGCTTAATAAATGCTCAGAGGTTGGTTAATTGATGGATAGTTATGCTTTCATTTCTTCATCACAATTGCACCTACATATACTTGAACAACTCATCTACCCAAAGTATGCTTGTTTATTTGTGGATTCTCAAAACTCTTTTTATAGCTTGTTTGTATATGTGTTTGTTTGTTGTCTCTCTCATTAGATTGTGAGCTCCTTGAGGAAAGGACTGCCTTTTGCCTCTTTTTGTATACCTAAGCACTTTGCAGAATGCCAGGCATATGGTAGGAACTTAATAAATGTTTATTAAATATTGATTTATTATTATTATTATTGATCTTGCACTGACTCTGAGGCTCCCTCAGGGGTAGGGACTTACAGGTAGGAACTACTGACATAGTCCAATGCCTCCCTGCCTCCCATATTATTTATGAGAAAATTGAGACCCAGAGAAGTTAAAAGAGTTCAATCAGGTCTTACATCTATGATGTGTTGGAGTAGGGTTTACAATTGAAAGTTTCATATTCCATTGCAGCATAATTCCTCACATATGTCTCTAATCACATTTGATCATAGAATCATGCATTTATATCTAGAAGGGACCTTAGAAGCCATTGAGTCTTGCAAGCCCTTCATTTTGAAGATGATTAAACTGAGACTGAAAATGGTTAAGTGATTTGCCCAGAGTATCACATAGACACATAAGTATCTGAGGCAGAATTTGAACTTGGGTCTTCCCACCTCCTAGCCAAACACTATCCACTACAGTACTTGGCTGCCTCAGAACTGGGACTTTAACTGTTAATCATAATGCTAAAAATCATTAACCATAGAATGCTAGAGCTGGAAGCAATTTTGGAGATCATTGAGTCCAAACTCATCATTTCACAAATGGGACACTGAGTCCCAGAACTGTGAAGTGACTTGCCTGAAGTCACAAAGGTCACTGAACTATGGAGTCCAGAGTGGAAACTAGGGCTCTTGACTAATGTTCTTTTTTTTTTTTCCTCTCACATTAGAAGATACACCAGCACAAAGAGATCTGAGGGTCTCAGAGTTCCTAAAAATCCAGATGCCCCACCCCCATCTCCCACCCCCAGGCCATTGCTCCACCTTTGCGAAGTACCATTGATTGAGAAGTCTGATACCTACTTAATCAACATTTTAACTCATAGAGGACAGTAATAGGAAGCCAAAGCTGTTTTTCCCCTGAAAAGCATCAGATGTCTGAAGAAGGGCTAGGGTGAAATTGATGAGAAACAGGAAGAATAACAGCAAGATAGTAATCATGCCATCAAAAACTTCTTAATGGCACAGACCTTTTCTTCCTCATGAGGTCAATACATTCATTTCTGTGTGGTTTCCTTTTCAAATGATGTTGTAAGATTGCTTTCCAAATAGTTATCTGAGGAAATTAAACTCCTGGTAATTATTCACCATAATAAAGTTTAAATTTATGTTATGATGTATTTTCTAGATAGTTGTTTTTAAGATTTACCATTCATAATGCTTAACTTTCAGATCTAACCAATTCACAAGGAAAATACTGTATATTACAGCCTTCTAGAGGAGTGTAAAAAAATGCTTTTAAACAATGTTTTCCTGTGGGCAACACAGCAAATAAAATACATTTCCAAAAAAAATTCAACAGTTTGTATTTCAAAGAAACTTTCACTCTCTCGGTCTCGGTTTCTCGGTCTCTGTCTCTCTGCCCCCCCCCCCCCACTTCCCCCTCCTTTTCTCACCCCCACCCCTACATTTTAGCTTGGATTAATTAGAGGCCCTAGAGGCCATAGGGAAATGGTACAGGGTGGTGTAGAGAAAGAGTGGATTGAGGGGATTGGGGTGGAGGCCAGCAGAAGGGGCGGGGGCTACATTGCCCCAATTTCCCACTCTGCCCCGCTGTGTCCTTTCCTATTGGCTAAAATGTTCCAGAAGGGCGGAGCTCGAGACCCCATTCCCCACCTCACCGCAGTCTGTCTGGTCCTCTTTAAGTGAGCCGGACAGGTGCCTTGGACTGAGAACTTTGTTCGGGTGTTGGTGTCTGAGCCTCAGTCTTTCCGCCTGCTCCATCCTTCCACCCATCTAGCCATACATCCATCTCTGCCTCCTTCCGTCCCAGAGCCGGGGAGGGTCTCAGGAGACAGACACATCCTTGGCTTAGGACCTGGCGGAGACTCAGGTCAAACAAGAACAGCCCGAATAGAAGAGAAGGGAGGGGGCCGGGAGGAACTCCCCTAGGAGTAAAAAGAAAGCGCTGAACTCAGCCCGGTCCGTTTGCTAGTCTCCTCGGCCATGCAGAGCTGTGTCAAGTGGTGGGGAGGACTGCGCCTCGGCCGAGGGGTGGCGGCGGTCACTGGACGCCACTTGCCCGCGGGTCCCATAGGGCCGAGTCCCCTGGGGGTACGCTGGGCACAGCCGATCAGAGACTGCAGCGGCGGCGGCGACGACCGCAACCCTGGAGCCACCGTGACCTCCCGCCACATTGAGCAGCTACTCCCCAGGCACGATGACTTCTCTGAGAGGCACATTGGCCCGAGAGACAAAGAGAAGAGAGAGATGCTGCAGACCTTAGGATTAGCGGTAAGGTCCCTTTACCCCCGTTCCCCTTTGCTCCTGCTCATCTTCTGCTCTCTGCTCCCCTCAATTGCCTCCCGGTCCTTCTATCCCGGCTTTCCCCATCCACCCCCGCCCCCCATTTCACTCTCTGCCCCACCTCTTGCTTCCACTCAATTCAGTCCCTTGGGCCCTGGGCCGTAACTCCTTTCCTTCTCCCCCTGGCAGCACCACTTTCTCCCCCTCTCTATGGATTTCTCCTTTGCCCCTGGCTCTGCCTCTTAGCCATGGAAACCTTGAAAGTTGCTGGTTTCCTAGGACGCATAGCTAAGAAGGTGGTTGCCTGGGAAAGCGGTTTCTTTTCATGTGTTAGTGATGAGTTTGGGTAGTTATTCCCGCCTGGTTAACTTAAGTTCTGTTAACAGAGATAGAATCAGCCCTTTACAACTGTTGATTCGCAATGAGGGCTTTTGTCGAGTTTTTTAAAAGTGTTTCAGACTACTTAAAGGAATTCCCCACTAGCTTTATGGATTGAAATGCAAAAGCAATTCCCAAAGAAATAGGCCTATTCATATTGTTTTTTTCTCTGTGTTCCTGGCTCTCTCTTAAATGTAGAGTGTTGATGAATTGATTGAGAAGACAGTCCCTGCCAGCATCCGCTTGAGAAGACCCTTGAAGATGGAGGACCCTATTTGTAAGTGAACTATAGCAGTATCAGGAGACTTCTGAAAAATCTCATGTAGTTCTCGCTGCCTTTGGTATAACTAATCCTTTCCACAATGGTTTAAGAGGAAGGATTTATTCTTAGTTCAGCTTTATTGTTCAGTACCAAGTATCTGCTGATTAAAATAGAGTACCCAAGAGACAAATTAGCTGTAATGTGGGGGGTGGGGAAATTGAAAGAAGAATCCCTGAAATGAATTCTCTCTCTAATCTAAGCTCTCACTGGCCCCCCACCCCCATCTCCCACCCCCAGGCCATTGCTCCACCTTTGTGAAGCACCCTTGATTGAGAAGTGTGACACCTAGGTAATCAACATTTTAACTCATAGAGGACAGTAATAGGAAGCCAAAGCTGTTTTCCCCCTGAAAGCATCTGTTTAGAAGCACACGTGAATGAATTATGAAGGAAGCTTTGCTTCCTTGTCCCTCCCTGGAGCTTTGAACTATTTTAGATTCTAAAATCTTAAATAGTCTGATATTCAGAAGCATTTATCGCCTGTGGTACTTTGACGTCCTACTTGATCCAGAAGACAGTACTATATTCTCATCAGCAGAGTATTGTCTTTTAAGTAGTGTAGCTGAGAAATTTAAAAGAGAGGAAGTTGTACCCAATTTGAAAGGGTAAAGATAGTATCTTTTCTACCTCAGAATTTCTTTAAAGATAGAAGGCAGCTGGTTTTTCAAGTTTTAGGTCTAGATGCACACATTAGACACACATATCCTACACTGGACCTGGGAGTTGGGGGAGACAAGTTCCAATTCAATTTCAAACTTATTAGCTGTATAACCCTAGACAAATAACTGCTTTCTGCCTTAATTCTTTCATCTGTGAAATGGGGATAATAAGAATTCCTACTTCATTGGGTAGTTATAAGGATAACATGAGCTATTTGTAAAGTGCTCTCAAACCTTAAAAGCTACATAAATGCTAGCTATTATCACTGTAAGGATTATTTCCCTTTTGGTAAGTTTCTAATTCAAGATCCTGTCTCTTTGTGATAGAGCTCTGGATAATTATCATAACTTTTTTTGGAGGGGGAAAGGCAGGGCAATTAGGGTTAAGTGACCTGCTCAAGGTCACACAGCTAGTAAGTCAAGTGTCTGGGGCCAGAATTGAACTCATATCCTCCTGACTCCAGGGCTGGTGCTCTACTCACTGTGCCACCTAGCTGCCCCACCATCACATTTTTACAGGATTTCAAGATTTGCAAAATGCTTAGTATTTCATTTGTTCTTCACAACAAACTTGTGAGATTAGATATTAGAGGTATTACAATGAAAAAAATAGCTAGCATGTATATAGTGCTTTAAGATTTGCAAAAGGTTTTCCATATTTATCTTATTTCTTGAAACAACCCTGTGAGGTAGGTGCTAGTATTCACATTTTATAGATAAAGAAACTGAGGCACAGAGAGAGGTTAAATGACTTGACGGATTTGAACTCGGGGGCCTTTTTTTTTGACTTCAGGCCCAGCACTCAATCTAGTATACAATTGTGCCACCTCGATTACTCTTTTCAAATCCAGATCTATGGATTTGAGGCTCAGAAGAGGCTGACTTGTCTATTGCATGTATTATCTTCATTTC
The DNA here is from genome assembly GCF_011100635.1 of Trichosurus vulpecula. Classification (NCBI taxonomy): domain Eukaryota; kingdom Metazoa; phylum Chordata; class Mammalia; order Diprotodontia; family Phalangeridae; genus Trichosurus; species Trichosurus vulpecula. Next base: position 86,749,956 of record NC_050581.1, on the reverse strand, counting down.
CATTATTCTAGTCGCTGGGTACATTGCTGCTTTGCATCTGCCCTCTTGGCTCTGATCAATACATATCAGTCTTCTTACATATAGGGACACTTGTAGGTGTCCAAAGTAGGATGTGAACTCAAGTCTGCTGATTTTGGGTCTAGCACAATTTCTATTAGATGGCCAGAGTGGAGATTTGATTTTAGGTTCTTGAACTCTAAATCTAGCACCCTTTTTAAAAAATTTATATATTTTTAGTTTATTTTCCTTCCTCTCCCCTTCCCCTTCCCCAAATGGCATGCATTCTGATATAGTCTCTACATATACATTCTTATTAAACATATTTTTACATTAGTCAGGTTTCATGTTTCAAGGAAGAATTATAACCAATGGAAAGAAGAAAAAACAAAACAATGAAAAAGAGAGAGCAAATAATATACTTCAATCTGCTTTCAGACTCCATAATTCTGTCTCTGGGTGTAGATAGCATTTTCCATCATGAGCCTTTTGGAGTTGCCTTAGAACCTTGCATTGCTGAGAAAGTTAGTCATCACACAATATGGCTGTAACTGTGTACAATGTTCTCCTGGTTCTGCTCCCCTCACTCAGCATCAGTTCATATAAGTCTTTCCAGGTTTTTCTGAAGTCCGCTCATCATTTCTTATAGCACAATAGCATTGCATTACATTCATTTACCACAACTTGTTCAGCCATTCCCCAATTGATGGGCATCCCCCTCAATTTCCACTTCTTAGCCACTACAAAAAGAGCTGCTATAAATATTTTTGTACTTGTGGGTTCTTTTCCTGTTTGTATGATATCTTTGGGATACAGCCCTAGAAGTGGTATTGCACGGTCAAAGGGTATGCACATTTTTATAGCCCTTTGGGCAGAGTTCCAAATTACTCTCTAATATGGTTGGATCAGTTCACCAACAATGCATTAGTGTTCCAATTTTGCCATCTTCTCCAGCATTTATTATTTTCCTGTTTTTTTCATCATGTTAGCCAATCTTACAGGTGTGATATGGCACCTCATATTGTTTTGATTTGCATCAATAGCCAGCACTCTTTCTACTATGCTATGGATTTAAAACCTTTATAAATCTGGGCTCAGATGCTTATCAGTTTTGGGACTTAGTTAAGCCACTTTCCTTTTAGGGCCTCAGTTTTCTCATTTGTGGCACAAAGGGCTTGGATGAGCAGCTCTCAGTAATGGCTATCCTCCATGTAGTACTTTAAGGTCTGTACAATATTTTACACATTATCTCATTTGATTCTTACAGCAACCCTGTGATGTACATACAAGTATTGTTATTTATGAAACAGGCCCCTTCGAGCTCTAAAATTCTATGGCCTTCTTTTTTAGAAAGTTAATTTTTTCTCATTAACAAAAATATTTTCACCCTCTCACCTCCCCTCTTGTTCCCATTGGGAGGAAAAGAATAAAATCCTTGTAACATATGTATAGTCAAGCAAAATTAATCCTATACTTGGCAGGTTCAAAAGTTGTCTCATTATACATATTTAGTCCATCACCACCTTGTCAGGAGATGAGTAGCATTCTTCATCAGTTCTCTGCCATCATGGTTAATGATTGTTTTTCACAGCACTAAAGTCTTTTGAAGTTGTTTATCTTTATACTGTTGAAGCTATTGTAAAAAATTATTGTCCTGGTTCTGCTTATTTCACTCTGCATCAGTTCCATATTTCATTAAATTCATATACCATAATTTGTTCAGCCATTCTCCAATAGATGGGCATTTCCTTATGGTATGTACACATATATACACACATAGATACATATGTACATACATACACATATATACACATACAGATATATACATATATACACACATACATACATATATACGTATATATATACATACATCTATATTTATATCTATCTATCTATAGTTGGTTGGTTGTCCTTCATTCTCGAATATGTCCTTTTCTTCCCTCTGTCTTTGATCTCTTTGGGGTATAGACCTGGTAGCAGTATCGCTGGATCAAAGGATATGCCCTGAGCCTATCTCAATTTACTGATTTGCCTTAGAAATAAGTTTTGTTCATTTAAAAGTCATTGTGATACAAGAGAAACAGCCCTGGATTTGAATCCTATTTCTGCTACTTACTACCTGTGTGACTTTAGGCAAATCACTTCCCCTCTACAGGCTTGTTTCCTCATCTGTAAAATGAGAGGGTTCTCTAGGGTCCCTTCTACCTCTAAATCCCATGTTCCATTTCAAGAAACTCTTCTCTGGAATTTTAAAATCATTTTAAATATGAAATATTATGCTTTTGGAAAGTAGGTCCCTCACAGTGGTGCCTTCATGAGAGCATTCTATCAAAGAACTTGTAGATGATATATTTAACTTGGTCAGACATTCCTTTAAAATACTTGAAAAGCTATCCTGAAGAGCATTCAGTTTTTGGAGACCTGTCAAAGTTGTCTCATTTTTGAGCTCCACTGTATTTTGTTTTGCTTGAATAACTTGAACATAAGGGGATTCAGATCCCCCCTGGCCCCCACCTTGCCTCTTTATCTCTTTGGTAATGTGCTCATGGTAAGCAATGTGCAATTTGAGTGTAAACTTTAAACCCTGCAGCCTCTGTGGAGTTCTGGGCCAGTTCAGTCTGGTTGGTTCAGGATGAGCTCCCAGAGCAAAGAGTACTAGATCCTGCAAAAGTCTGGTTTTGTTTATGAATAAAACACTTGGTAAATAGCTGGTTTTTCAACTCTTGATACATCAGAAGCTCATTGTCCCCCTTGATTTATAGGCTGGGCCTGAATGATGACTAATGAATGTTTATGTCTTGGCAAGAATAAAGTACACGTGGGCATAGATGGCATTATTTTAGGTCAGTAGCAAAACAAAATTTGATTCAATGAAAATCTTCACAAACTGGGAATCCTGGACCAAATATTCATAGGAGTAGCCCTCTTCGTTACTTTCTAACAGCTTCCTGGCTGAGGATAAGGGACTGAGAATTTTAAAACTGAGTGCTAGAATGGACATTATGGATCATCAAATCAGACCCTCCCCACCCTTCTCATGTTACACATGAGGAAACTGAAGGCTGGAGTGGTAGGTGACCTGATCAGGTCCACATAGGTAGTTAATATCTCAAGACTTAAACCTAGGTCCTCTGACTCAAAATCCAGTGTTTCTTTAAAAAAAATGTATTTATTCCAAACATTTTTAAGGTGACTGGAGACAGGGAAGAGGAGCACCAACTACTGTGGAGTGGTCAGGAAAGGTTACATGTAGGAGGTAGCCCTTGATTAGAACCTTGAAGGAAGTCAAGGATTCTGAGAGACAACTGGTGGCTTGGTGGCTAGAACACTGACCTGGAGTCGGGAAGTCATGAATTCAAATCCAGCCTTAGGCAATTACTAGCTGTGTGACCTTGGGCTAGCCCCTTAATCTCCCCGTGCTTCAGTTTGCTTGTATATAACAAAATGAGGATAAATTAGCACTTACCTCCCAGGGCTGTTGTGAGGATGAAACGAGTTAATATTTGTAAAGCACTTAGCACCTTGCTTGGCACACAGTACATGCCAAATAAATGCTTCTTCCTTTCCCCAGAGGTGAATGCTTGGAGGCTGGCCTGTGCAAAGTCAAGGAGGCAGGAAATTGAATGTCAAAAGTATGCCACAGCAAGTAAGATAGTTTGGCTGGAATACAAAGTGGGAGCGAGTAATGTTAAATCATTCTAGAAATATAGATTAGAGTCAGATTGAGTTTTTATTTTGTCCTGGAAGCTATAGGGAGCCATTGAAACTTCCTGAGTAAAAGAATGACCAGCACTTTAGGAATACCAATTTGGCAGATGTGCAGGTGATCATTTTGAGTGGGAGAGTGGAGGCTGGATGTTGAAGCCTTATTTAGTGTCCATGTGACAGTTGATATGGAACTCAACTAGGTAGGTGGCTGAATGAGAAAGAGATAGATAAGCGAGAGTTGCATAGATATAACTGACCAGGTGAGCACTTAGTAGATATAGGAGCTGGGGGAAGCAAGTCATTCAGTCAATAAACAACTAAGTGCCTACTATGAGCCACGCAGGGAGTGTGTAGAGTTAGCAATGACTCCTAGCTTTTGAACTGTGGTAACTAGGAGGATGTTACAGAAATAGGGAAGTTAGAACAAAGGGGGTTTGCATATATAGTGAGTTGGAGATGTCTGTGGGACATCTATTTGGAGATGTCCAAAAAGCAGTTGGTATTGTGGGACTGGAGCTCAGGAGAGAGTCTATATCAGTTTGACTCTCATTCATCTAAGGCAAGGACTGCCCACATAACCCACTTATTGCTTGTATGACTGGGCAAATTCCTTATCCTTCCTGAGTCTGTTTCCTCAAGGTTAAAATGGGATAGTTGGAATAGATGATATTTAAGGATCCTTCCAACTCTAAATTCTAGGATCCTAAGTTCTATGACCCAAGATGAGTGGGTGCAGTGGGTATATGCCCCAGCTTACCCTGGGCACCCCAGTATTGGAGAGAAGTCCTCCAGGCACTGGGATGGCCAGGTGGGAAAGAGGACAGTGTTGCATAATCCTGCTGGAAGTATTGTGTCACACAGCTCTAGTTCTCCTGAGGTAACCCTGGGTTGCTCCAGATCAGACCAGTGCCTCTCCCCATCCTTTAACCCCAAGGTTGATTGCAAATCTGTGCTATGGCCACTTATTAACTTTTTCATGGAAAAAAAATTTATTCCCAAGAGCAGCCTGGCTGTGGATTTTTAAACTCAAATGGAAGGACAATTTCCCTTAACTACTCCTGCCCTTCTAATACTCAACCTGTGAGGATTATTATTTTTTGTTTTTATATTCATACTGATAAGACCATAGTTCCACAGGAGTAACAAGAAGAAATCTGATGGAACTTTACCACCTTTTTGGCAATGCGCTTTGCAGGGACCATATTGTTGGAACAGATCATAGGATTTTAAAGCTGGAAGTGACCTTAAGAGACCAGTTAGTGGAAATTTATTGTTTTACAGATGAAGAAACTGAGGTCCACAAAAGGAAAGCTACTTGTTCCATGTTTCCCAAGTATTAAATGGCAGAACAAATGCTTGAACTCAAGGTTTTGAATTCCAAAGTCAGCTTCCTCCTGGGTGATGTCCTTAGTCATGGGGGGTGATCTCTAGCCCTCTCTCAGAGCCAGGTTAGTCATATGGTTAATACCATTGTGATGACTTTGACCAATCAAGTAATCAATAAATATTTGTGAAGCACGTACTATGTGCCAGACATTGTCCTGGGGCCCAGGGATATAAAAAGAGGCAAAAGACAGTCCTTGCCTTCAAGGAGCTCACAATCTAACGGAGGGGACAACATGCAAACAAACATATAAAAAGCATGCTATATACAGGATAAATAAAATTCCCAACCTAAAGCAAATTAGAAGCAGCAAATTAAAAGAGGAAGAGGGAGGTGTTTCTAGAGGTACACATCTCATGCTGTCATGATGATGACAGCAAGAAATCATAGTTGATAGCCAGACTGCTCTTGATCTTTTTGCTTTCTTTTAAATATAGCCTCACTGTGAGAAAGGATAATAAATCATCGGAGTAAAGCTATGGAGAGCTGACTCTGCCCTTTTTTAAGTGAGGAATGTCTGTATTATTGCCATATGGTTAAATTACTATCATCTCCTCCCTTCTAACATGTGGATTCTTATTTCAAAAAGTATTGCCTTCTAGAGGAGGTCTTTCTCCCCCCCTCCCATTTCTGACAGCTGTGTAAATTTGAATCTTAACATCTGTTTGAGAAAAGCAGAGGAGAAAGGGATGGCAGGAGAAGTAAAAAGCGTAGATTAGATGCCTCAAAATCTTGCATTAGAAGGAGGTCCAGTTCAGAATTCAAACTCTGAGACTGTGGGAGGGGCACTTGAACAGGGAAAGAAAGATGAAAAAGATCCCGGAATGACACCATAATACACCATGATAAACTATACCACTGGCAGCTATAATTGTAGTAAGATACCTTACTTCCAACTTCCTCACTTTGAAGATGAGGAAATGGACATTCACAGAAGTAGCAGAGCTGGAGTTTGAACACACATCCTCCTGACCCCAAACTCAGAACCATTTCCGTTGAATTAGAGTGACTTTGACATGAACAGAATTTATTTCTGAGGTAAATCCTCCAGCTAGGAAAGAGATTCACAGGGTGTCAAAGCAGAAACGGACCTAGAAAAACAATAGCTACATCCCATAATTCACAAGTTTTCTGGGAGGGTCAAATGACATAACACGACCAAAACACTTTACAAAGATTCAATGTAATGAAACCTGAGTTTGAGGCAGCTTGATTTAAGGATGAGACTTAGCATCAGGAGACATGGGTTCAAATGGTAGCTTTGACACATTATCACTGTAACTACGTGCAAGTCACTTCTCTTCTCTAAGCCTGTCTATAGCGTCATTTATAAAAAGGATAATTATGCTTTCACCTACCTACCTAATGCAGTTAATGTGAAATGTTTTATAAACATTTTGAAATTATAAAAAAAATGGTCTACCCTGCTGCAGAATTTGTTTTCTTTTTGTAAGTTATTTTACTTATAGGAATATGATCATTAATTTTTCTTTATATCCCCTTCACTTGCAGTGAAATGACTCATTAACCATAGCATAGGATAATGGAAAGAACAGGGAGATAATGAGCTCAAATTCTAGTTCTGCTACTTTTACAACCTAGCTATGTGACTTTGTCAAGCCCCTGCCTCAGTTTCCTTATCTGTAAAATGGAGATAATAACCCCTATTTCACAGGGTTGTTGTGAGGATCAAATAAGATAACATGAATGTGTTTTGCAAACCTTAAAACACTAGATAAGTCACTTCATTTCCCTCAACTTCAGTTTTCTCCTCAATAAAATGAGAGGCTGGGCTAGGTATTCTTTAGAAGTCTCTTCTAATTCTAAATTATACTGTATTCCTCCAGTTTATCAAATTGTTGCATTTAATATTAACTAGGGAAAATACCAGCATGGACTTAATTGGTTTCCTAGGAGATTTCTGATATAATGCCTTTGAAGAGGAAGCCTTTTCCAAATCAGTAACAATGGTGTCTGTCTGTGTGTGTGTCTCTGTGCGCGCGTGCTTATACTTACATATGTGCATGTGAAGTAAGACTACAAAACTGGCAATTTCCTTAAATTTCTTTTCCTTTTTCAGTGGAATGAAAGGGACTATGAATATTGTCTAGTCCAGACCCCTCATTTTACAGAAAAGAAAACTGAGACCCAATGAGGGAAAGTGTCTTGCCCCTGATTTAAACAAAGAACCAAATCCAATGCCCTTTTCTACTGTACTACATGGCTAGGAGTGGTGTATTAAAAAAAATTCTATGATCTGTAGCTAGATAGGCAAATGAGCAGGAATTTAGGTGCTTTAGAGGTGGACAGAAAGATGTGTTTCTCTAATAGAAAAGCAGGATGGTAAAGTGGAAATGCTGTTGGATTTGAAGTCAGCGGAACTTCTGTGTAATCCCAGCTCTGCCACTTCCTACCTGTGCGCTCCTTACCTCTCTAGCCTTCAGTGGCCTTATCTGTCAATTTTGGACACATTGATGTCTCGTGGGAGTCCCCTTCCAGCTATATATATACTGTAAGTTTGAATCTCAGCTTTATACTTCATTAGTAGAGTGTCCATGGGCAAGTCACTTTACTTTTTAGTTTCCTTATTTGTAAAATGGGGTTAATATTTTCACTATCTCTGTAACAACAATGCTACTTGCCGCTACTGTGGCTATGTAAACACTAGCACACAGGAGGGGTGCCAGCACAGGTTCTTTGATCTGCTTTTCTAAGGAAAGCAACTTTAAGGGGATTACAATCTTAATTTAATTAAAATACATATATCATTCACTTAGTTCAGAAAAAGTCAGCAACCTGAAAGAGAAAACATGAACAGGAATTACAAGCAGAAATTATATAAACAGAGCAAAATAACACAAATCAGCAGACAGTCTTCTAGCTGTCTGTCCAAGCAATACATAAACAGTTAAACTCATGCAACTTAGGCTTTCTTGTGACTTAAGCAGGTCATCAAAGACTCCTGATTTCAATCAAAGACTATTGATTGAAACAAAGGCAACACTCAATCAAAGGCACTTGATAGTCTTAGTGCTGAGAAGCTTGGCATTACAATCTCACAGGCCTATTGTGAGCTAAGGATGGTAACAATTATAAGTACAGTAACAACAATGATTTGAGAGGATCTGATCTTAAGGTGAACTGTTTAGGCAGGGAAAGTGAAGTGGAATTCAAGCCAAAATGGTATTAATGGGTTTTCAAAGACTGTTAGAGCAGAAAGACTTTAGAGATAATTTAATCCATTTTACAGATGAGAAAACTGAGATGAAATGACTTACCTAAAGCTATGTAGCTAGTAGGTGATAAAGTCAAGATTCAAACCCAGGTCTTCTCTTTTTAAGCTTAGTCTTTCCATTATATCCTGCTGCCTCTTCTTTTTTTGGGGGGGGTGGAGAGTGGGGAAGTTATGAGGGAGGAAGTAAGTATATGTTTTTGTGCGGTGGTGACTTGAGTCTGGAATTGCCACGTTTCATTCCTACTTGTTTGTGGCTGAATGGATTTGGAGAAAGTCACTTAGATAAATGGGAAATTTCCATTGGCAATTTGTTGTCTAATCTCAAGTGACCACTCATTTCTGCAAGATAATCCTACTTCCTAATTGATTTTCTTGACCATTCCCCACATTAACTATTCTAAACTTTCTCTTCTCTCCAGAAACCTCCCACACTACACCTTCCCCAGCCTTCACAGCTAGAAACCAAATCTTATACTTTAATGGAAAAATAGAGGTCATTCACTGTGAACTCTCTTCTCCCTTTTCATCTCACAGCCCCTTGACATCATCACCCATTTTCTCCTCCTTTACTCCATTCTCTAATGAAGAGATGACCCTTCTTGCCAAGGTTAACCTTTCTATATGTACTCTTGATTCCATTCCCTCTCATTTCCACTGTCAAATTGTCCCTACCATCATCCTTTTCTCTCTCTAATCTTTAATTTTTCCCTGTTCTGGTTCCTGGTTGTCCAACTTCCCCCCATCCTTAGAAAATCTCCAGTGGGTTTTACCATCTTACAAGCTATCATCCTCCCTTTTCCGCCCAAACTCCTTGGAAAAAATTTTCTATATTTGTTACCTTTACTTCCTCTCCTCATTTTAGTTTAAATTTTTAGTTTGTAATCTAGTTTCCTACCTTATCACTTAACTGAAACTGTCTTTTCCAAAGTCACCAGTGATCTCTTAATTGTCAATTCTTGTTTTTTTTTTCTTAATCCTTATCCTTATCTCATTGTAACATTTGGCATTGTTAACGGTCCTCTTCTCCTAGGCATTCCTTTCCTCCTCCTTTCCTCTTTGGATTTCCATGACACTGCTTTTTCTTGGTTCTTCTACCCATAAGACTGTTTCATCTCAGTCTCCTTTGCTGGTATGATATAACTGTGAGTGTCCTCCAAGACTCTGTTCTGGCCTATCTTTCCTGATAATTTCAGGATCTATATTTCTAGCCCTAGTGCCTCTCTTGTTTGTTTGGCTTTTTATTATTTTTGGAGGGGGGAAAGCAGGGCATTTGGGGTTTAGTGACTTGCCCAAGGTCACACAGCTAGTGTGTTAAGTGTCTGAGGCTGGATTTGAACTCAGGTCCTCCTGACTCCAGGTCCATGCTCTCTCTACTCACTGCGCCACCTAGCTTCCCCCCAGTCCCTTTCTTGAAGTTCCACAGTAGCAATTTCTGAATAGGCATTTCATACTGGATGTCCAGATACATCTCAAACTCATCCTGTCCCAAATTGAACTTACTATATTTTCCCCAAAATTTACTGTCTTTTGAACTTCCCTATTTCTATAGAAGACACTGCCATCTTTCCAGTCACTCAGTTTCATCACAAATATATAATCACTTCCCTAGTCTTGTTTCTGTCACCACAACATCTTTCCTTCTCTCTACTAGTTCACGCTCTTATTGCCTCTCACCTGGACTATTGCAATAGCTTCCTTACTGGTCTTATTGGTCTTTCCCTTGTCCAATCCAGTCTTCCCTCAGTTGCCAGGGGTTTTCCAAAAGCAAAAGTTGGACTATGTCACTTCTAGGATCAGTAAATGACAGTGGCTCCCTATTACCTCCAGGATCAAATATAAACTCCTTTGTTTGGCATTAAAGCCTTTTCCAACTTGCCCCTCAGCCTGTCTTTCCATCCTTCTTCCACATGACTCCCCTTCCATTTACATTGTCCTGCAGCCAAACTGCCTCTCTTGCTGTTTTCTTATAAGTGGCACTCCATATTATATCTCTGTGTCTTTGCGTTGGCTATCACCCCTATCTGGAATTTGCTCTGCTCCCTCCTTGGCTCAAGTACTGCCTTCAATGTGAGGCCATTCCTTATGTTCCCCTCAACTGCTATTTCCGACTCTTCAAAATCATTCCGTAACTATTTTTTCCCTTCCTTCCTTCCTTCCTTTCTTCCTTCCTTCCTTCCTTCCTCTTTTTTCTTTTTCCCATCCATCCAATCTGGTTGTCATCTCTCCCCATTCTAGAGCTGCTTGAGGGAAGGGGACTGATTTATTGATTAGCATGGTATATAGGTGCTTATTAATTACCGATTGATCAAATCAGTTGCCTCTTCTAGAGCATCATCACCATAATCAACATTTGCATGGCAAAGATTTTTACGTTTTTTAAAAAAAATATTTAAAGTTTACAACTTCCTGTGAAGTAGAAACTACAGGTATGATTATTTCCATTTTAGAGATGAAGGAGCTGTACTTGCTCATCGTTACATAACTAATAAATATCAAGACATGGGATCATTGCTGAAACTTCCATTTCAGCTGACATAAGAAATAGCTTCCAAGTGCATGTTGGCTTTTCCTTCAGGAGCGTTTAACAGCCTAATCAACTCATTACTGCTAGAAAGTATTTCTTTTGATTCCTTTTATATCACATCATGACTATGGCAGCACTGTTCTCTAAATAACTGGAAGAAGCAACTTTTCTCTCATTCTAAAAGCTTCTGTAAGTAGGCGATACAAGAACATTAACTCTGAGCTTTTGGAAGGGTTGGCAGTGATTCAACATTCACACATTCCCCCCGCCTATGAATTCTAAGGTCAGAGAGATCAATGAACTCTGTTCTTGGTACATTAAGGCCTATGTGTTTTCCTTTGCATTACGAAATGCACTGAGTTAGAGGAATAAACAAGGTCAGGAGCAGTCGTTTATTCCACAAGGAAAGAATTGGCAGCTCAGGTTCTTGAAGGATTACTTGACCACTTTCAGGGGAGGGAGCACATCATTTGGGATGCCCTAGAAAACTGGAGGCAAGGATATTGGAAATGATGGCAGCTTTCCAGGTGTTTCTTAATGGATCCTTACTTTCTTTTTCTCTCTTGGTTGGCTACATTGTTTCAGTTCACATTCTGAAAGGGAGCCATTTATAGGAATCAGAGCCACGAAAAGGAGAGGGTGTTTTTGTGGGATACTATCAGCGGAGAATGTGTATTACTGTGAATTTTGCTTAGGAGAGTTTTTTTTCCTTTTATGTTACATTGTCCACTTTATTCATACAGGTGAGGATAAGAAGTCATGTACTAGGAATTGGTATAGTGATTTTTTTGTTTGGTTTTTTTTTTTTGGAGGGGGAAGGCAGGGCAATTGGGGTTAAGTGACTTGCCAAGGTCACACAGCTAGTAAGTGTGTCAAGTGTCTGAGGTCTAATTTGAACTCAGGTCCTCCTGACTCCAGGGCCAGTGCTCTACTCACTGCTCCACCTAGCTACCCCAACAGTGATCTTTTTTACATGGCAGGAAAAACATGCGATAGAATAAATGACAAAACATTCTTTGAGCAAGAAACTTCTTGGGGTAGGGGGAAGAGAATGTGCCTTTAACTGTAACAAAGCGATGCTCTCTTTGGTTTGGGGGCTTGATAGAGAGAGATCTGATAAGTGGATTAAAAACTTTTCCTTGAGTGACTGGTCAATGTCAGACAAGTTGAGCAGGTGAGCCTATATTTTCCTTCTTATTCCCTCTTCATCATCTATCCCTCATTCTTATAAGGATTTCATTGAAACATTACGTTATGACCATGTGATTTGTAGTTTTGTTCTAGGACCCAATAAGGCATTTGTCTTCCTTAGGCTACTGTGTAATAATTTATTTTCTGGGCTTCCAAAAGTTACTTGTTTGGCCTTATTTAGCCAAAGCGGAACTAAAGAAATGCCCAGTGGTCACCATCAGGTAATATTGAGAGCAATTCAGATTGTCATAAAGTTGTACATTGGGAGACCACATGATATGATGATAGAAGCAGTAGATTGGGAGTTAGATTGAATCCTGGCTCTAATACTTACTACTTGTGTGACTGTGCACAGATGGACAATGGACAGTAATAAGCCTTTACTGAGAGCCTACCAGGTATAGTAAGTGCTATATAAATATTAGCTATTACCATTATTGTTAATTTCACTGTGGTAGGCTCTGGGAATACAAAGAAAAAAGTAAAATCTTGTCAAGCGGTTTACATTTTATTGGTGGAAACAATATGTACCTATAGAAGCATATGCAAAATACAACATAAATGTGACATCATTTGGAGGGTGACATCTTAAAATCGAGGGTAGAGGATTAGGAAAGACCTGATGTTGGAGATGGCATTTGAGCTGAGCTTTGAAAGAACCTATCTATTCTTGGAAGCAGTGCATTTCAAAAAAGGCAGACAACCTGAACAAAGACATGGAGACGGGAGGTAGAGTGCCATCTATGAGAAACTCCAGAGACAGGTTGAGCTGGATGGTGGAATGCCCGAAGAGGAGGATTTCAGTGTCCTTTGCCATAAAATGAGATGATTGTATTAGGTAGTCTCTAAGATCTTCTCAGGTATAAATCTGTGATCCTATGAATTTATTTCATTGTCTTTGACTGGTTAGCTTAGTTACACAGATGGAGCATCTCAGAAAGCCAAGATCATGGGTTTTATTTATTGCCATGAGAGTTAGTCAGTTAATATCATGATGTTCACGTTGTCACAGACTGCACCCAGCCCTCCAGCTAGCCATATGACAAGTAAAGTGTATGCTATTGGTCACAATAAGAGCCTATTTCATGCTGTTTGTTTTAGGTACTAAAAGTGTACTCTACAAATATAGAAAGGATTACACATGAGTTTAGAACTCCATACTATGCCTAGGTTCTGGGTGTTTTGGGGAAATCATAATTATACAAATATATACCAGTAGCCATAAGCCAAACAGCAAAACTTTTAATTGACACAGTAATAAAGTAAATAACAGAGAGGTACAATGTCCTACATATTCCCATGCTGTTGGTGTGAGAGTCATTACTCCCAATTAAACTCATGATTGTATGGCTTTGTCCTATGTATAACATCCCCCCTTATTCTGGCTCTCAGAAATCAGCTCTGCCTGTTTATTCACTCCACGGTTGTAGCTGCCATTTCTCTTTGCCCTCTAACTGCTAAGGTCCCCTCCTGTTCTAACACTCAGTATTTTCATGCTAAACAGCTTCATGCTTACATACTCCAGGGTTGGAATTTCCTGGAATGTGGCTTCTTTCTCTGAATCTGGTTTTGGAAAGTATATCTCTCAAGGCTCCCCAGAAATCAGAGCACTGGCATTTCGCAGCCAAGCGCATAGCAGAAGTATCAAGAGATTAAACTTGAAGTAGGCAGCTAGATGTCAAACCAAATAGAAAACTTGTGGCACTTGAAGTTAGGAAGATCTGAGTTTGAATCCTGCCTTACTTACTATGAGGGTCAGAGAGGTACAGTAGGACTACACTGTGGAAAATGATGGTAGTTTGTCTGGCTGGGATGATGGCAGTTTGGAGTTAAGCCCCATGTATATATAAAGTTCTAACTCTTCTCCTTTTCCCAACGGGAGATAAGACCCAGTTAAAGCTGGAAGTGAGGTTGGCTCTCAGTTTAAGCCAGTGAAGAATAACATGACATCAGAACTAGAAGTTTTGCAACTAGGTTGCTCTCCCATGGAGAATCAGACCAAAGCAGGCTTCAGCTGTCTGAGCAGTGTGAAACTCAGTCCTTTGTCCTAGGTTCATTCTTGGCTCAAAGGGGGTGCACCTAATCACCTAATGCAATCAATCTCAACTTATTAGAGAGATCTACAATCTAGTAAGGAAAACAAAGATTTTTCCAAGCAAGGGTTCAAGGGCCACACAAAATAGAGTTTGAAGGCTTCTTTTTTAAAGTTTTTCTTATTGATATGATTTTGTTTTTAATAATTTAGGTAATTTGGGTAATTTAATAATTACCTAAATTTTCCCCTGCATATTTCTTCCTCTCTCTCATAGAAAATCATCACATTTAACAAGGAATTTTTTAAAAGAAAAGAAGGAAGAGAGGAAATAACACCAAAATTGATTTTTTTTTTTAGAATAAGTTTTTATTGATGTCTTTTATATCATCAGTTTTCCACAGTATCTCTCCCCCTCCCTCCCAGAGAGCTATTCCATATGACAAATAGTATTTTTTTAAAGCTCAAAAAATAGAGAAAAAATGAAGAGGAAAAAAATCAACACAACTGATCAATATATTGAAAAACTCTAAAAACATGCAATGTGCAGTACCTGGGGAACTTGCACACCTCTACTAAAGGGTGAGTTGGGATATCCTTTCATGTCTTGTCTTTCTAGCTATTCTTGGTGTTTTTTTATAATTTGCAATATTCACTTTTGATTTTTGAATGTGTATAGTTCCTTCCCTTTATACAACCAATACATTTTAAAAAAATCTAAATTGGGGGCTTTTGCCAAATGACAATAAAAATAGGTGGATTTTGGCTTCTATGAGAGGACTGTGGGGATCCAACTTTCACTTTCAGACATTCATAAAATTTGGGGGAAGAATAAATCTAGATAAAATCTTGGTGATAGTCCTGTTTGTACAGTTCAGTAGGCTATGCATCTCTGTAGCAGACTTACCAATAGACCATTGAGATAATGAGATAAACACATACAAATGAAGAGCTTTGCAAACTTTGCACTTTGTATGTCCTAGCTAGATGTTTGTCTGCTCTAACCCCTTGTCTGCTCTAACCCCTTTCTATTCTAACAGAAGAAAAAAACTGAGACCAGAGAAGTGAAATGACTTCCACGTAATATACAACATTTCCTGAACTCCAAATCCGATTAGTAACTATTCCCCAAACTGAATGTTCTGTCTCATGCCTCAGGTTATTTTCACTCTTTCTCCTACTTCCCTCGACTCTATCAGTACTCAAAACCCCAAATCACTATCTCCTCACATCCATATCTCATAATTTTTATTTTTTGTCAAGGGTCAGTTCTAGTATCACTCTTTTGGAGAAGCCATCTGTAATCACCCTAGTTTTGAGGGCTCTCTTACATCTCAAAATAGCTTGCATTTTCTGTATATATATTGTATTAATATACTCCTACATATAGGGCGAGATCTATTTCTTTTAAAATAAGTTTTCTTATTGATATTTTCTGTTACTATGATCACCATAGTATCCCAAGTATACCTACACTACTACATATATATGTATATGTGCATATATATGTATACACACACACACACACACACACACAAACTATACTACTACTCCCAGAGAATCATCCCATATGACAAACTAGTTTTTAGAGAAGAAAAATATCAGTCAATATATTGAAAAAATTCAAAAATATGTTCTATGGACTTCCCACCTCCATAAAAGGATAAGTTGGGGGGTGTCTCTTCTTTCGAGTTCCATTTGATCTTTATAATTTTGGTATATTTACTTTTGATTTTTTCATGTGTTCTTCCATTTATGTTGTTGCAGTTAGTATGTATATTGTTTTCTTGGCTCTGTTTACATTATATCAGCTCATATACCTCTTTCCACGCTTCTTTGTATTCATCCTATGCATAATAATTTGTTACAGCACGGTAGTATTCATTACATTCATATATCACAATTTGTTAGCCATTTCCCTATTGATAGGTACCAATTTTGCTTTCAGTTTTTTCCTACCATAAAAAGTACTGCTATAGAAAACTGGGAAAGAATTTTTACAACCAGCGTCTCTGATAAAGGCCTCATTTCTAAAATTTATAGAGGACTGAGTCGAATTTGTAAGAAGCAAGTCATTCCCCAATTGATAAATGGTCAAAGGGTATGAATGAGTAGGCAGTTTTCAGAAGAATTTAAAACAATCTATAGTCATATGAAAAAATGCTCTAAATCACTATTGATTAGAGAAATGCCTATCAAAACAACTCCAAGGTACTATGTCACACCTATCAGATTGGCTAATGTTGGAGAAGGGAGATGTGAGAAAGTTAGAATACTAATTCATTGTTGGTAGAGTTGGGAACTGATCCAAACATTTTGGAGAACAATTTGGAACTAATACCCTTTGACCCAGCAATACCATTTCTGGGGCTGTATCCCAAAGAGATCATAAAAATGGGAAAAGGACCCACATGTACAAAAATATTGATAGCAGTTTTGAGGGGATGCTCGTCAATTGGGGAATGGCTAAACAAGTTGTGGTATATGAATGTAATGGAATGCTATTGCGCTATAAGAAATAATGAGCGGGCAGACTTCAGAAAAGCCTGGAAAGACTTATATGAACTGCTGCTGAGTGAAGTGAGCAGAACCAGGAGAACATTGTACATAATAACAGCCACAATGTGCAATGACTATCTTTGATAGACATGTCTTCTTAGAAATGGAAGGATCCAAGACAACTCCAAAAGACTCATGATGGAAAATGCTGTCCACATCCAGAAAATGAACTATGGAGTCTGAATGCAGAGTGAAGCATATTATTTGTTCTCTCTTTTTTTCCTTTTTTTGTTTTTCTTGTTTTGTGGTTTCTCCCATTGGTTCTAATTGTCCTTTACAGCATGACTAATGTGAAAATAGGTTAAGTATGAATGAACAGCCACAGTGTGAGATGACTAAATTTGATAGATTTAGCTCTTCTCAGAAATGCAAGGACCTAAAACAACTACAAAAGACTCATGATGGAAAATGCCATCCACATCCAGAGAAAGAAATATGGAGCTTTAATGCAGATCAAAGCATGTGAAAATATGTTTAATAGGAATGTATATGTAGAGCCTACATCGTATTGCATGCCCCTTTGGGGAGGGGGAGGGGGAAGGAGAGAGAGAAAATTTAAAACTTATGGAAGTGAATGTTGAAAACTAAAAATAAATTTAATTTAATATTTAAAAAAAACCAAATTTTTAAAAAAGTACTGCTATAAATTTTTGGAGTATATGGAGAGGACAAGATCAAGTGGATTGTTTTCTTTGTATTCCTAGCACCTAACCCAGAATCTTGCACATAGCGGGTCCTTGACAGATATTTATTGAAGTCAAACCCACATCCTCTGATTTGAAATCTAATGCATTTTCTTTCTTTTTTCTTTTAACATTCTTTTAAAAATTCACTCATTGAAAAAGCAAGCAATATGATACAGATTAAACATGTGAAGTCATACAAAACATATTTCTGTATTAGCCATATCAAAAAAACAAACTAAAAAAGAGTGTAAAAAAAATTGCTTCAATCTGCACTGGGTTCATCAATTCTCTCTCTGGAGGTGGATAGCATTTTTCTTCATGAGCCTTTTGGAATTGTGGATCCCAAATCCTCTTTCACAATTACACTGCACTCCTAACCGAGTGTTGTATTGTTTCTCATATTTTATCGCTGCTTACCAATGGCTCCGAAAATCAAGTGGTCAGGACAGCTTCCACATTGGTTGATAATATACAATACATTCAGTTTTGAGGAAAGGTTCTTTCTACCTATTTCCCGTAAGGGTAAGATAGGAAGGGTAAGATGAAGAAGGTAACTATTTGATATTTGCTTCCAAATTAAAAGTGAATAATATTAATAATAATGGCATTGATTTGTAGCACTTTATATTTAACAAATGACTTTCCATGATGCAGGGCTAATATCATTACCCCTGTTGCATTGCTTAGAAAACTGAAGCTCAAAAAGGTTATTGGTGTGCCTAGAGCTATGACTTGAACCTTGGTCTTATGGTTCCCAATCCATTACATCACACAGCCTCTCTGCAGGTTTTGTAGCACTGATTGTGTTACAAAAAGGGGAAAAAAAGGATTTAAGGGGAATCATTTGGTTTTCAGACTGAAATACAGAGATGAGGGTGAAGTTCAACATAGATTATAGAAACACTAAACTCTTTGATCTTGAGTGGGAGCCATTGGAAGTTATAAGGTCAGTGACATAGTTCCCTAATGCTTATTTGGTTTCTTGTACACTGGGGAAAAATAGGTATTTGTGCATACACAGAGAGAAACACAATACATATACATAGGATCATATTTTGTTTGTGCAATTTATTGGGTTTGAATTTAGAGAAAGCTAACTTTTCAAAATATACTTACAGCAGACAGCTCTGGGTAACATAAATGGGGGAAAAATGTCAAAAACAAAGCTCCAACTTTCCCTTTTCTAAGGTTTGATTCTCTGATGTTTTGTCCCCTTGGCCTCCAGTGTGGAGAAGAACCCCAGTGGTGCTCAGCCATTCCTTGAAGTCTAATTACAGCTGGCCCAGCTATAGTACAGGATGCTTGCTTCTGCCTAGCACCACTAATTAAGGTTTCCTTCCTGGGCTACTTCTGCATTACCCCATCCCCTTCAGATGAGGAAATGATTTGCTATAGCAGTTGGGAAGCAATTGGCTTTCCTGTGTAATCCCTGTGTGGCTGAGTTAGCAACTTGACTTTCTTTGATGTTGCCTTGAGATTCCTTAACTTCCTTTGTATTGGCCAGCAATCTGAAACACAGGAATTTTTTTCCTGGATGAATCTGGTGGACAGTCATATGTCCTATTTACTTACTCGAAGGAGGAGGGGAAATCTGAGGCCTATGAATGAGCTAGCTTCTTTAATTCAGTTTGGCATAAAGACACATCTGTTTGGAATTAATTCCCCATGAGTTCCCCTTGTGGGGGAAGGGGAGATGTCTTTTTCCATGAAGAAAGTGGGGGGAGGGAGAGGCAGTTAACAGGTTAATGGTATTCAAATTGAGTTTAATAGGGTTAATAGTTCACCTAGCATAGTGTCTCTGTTCTGAATATGGTAGGCTTTTTCTGTCTTGGGATATAGACTTTTCTCTGCTAATAAAATCAATATAAGATGAAGAGTAAGAAAGTGGTTTTCCAGCCATAATTAAAATACAAGTGGAACCTCTAGTTCCTCTGTTGTTTATAGAGAGGTAGAGGGACAAAGACAGAATTCATATGATAAAGTGCTTTACAGAGTAAGTGTGCAGTATTTGTTGAAGGAATTAAAAAATGAATGAATGGGTGATGGCCACAGTCAACCCCAGAAAAATGGCCTCCTGTATCAGTAAATTTTTGATATAGCACTTTTTGCCCAAGTAAATCAATATGCTAGATTAAAATTGGTCACAAAGTGGCACTTATTTCTACTGTTATTAATAATAAAATCATGCCACGCCTTTCCTGACTGTTCAGAAACTATTGTTCAGTCACATTGGGAAATGAAGACAAGGTCCAGAAGTATGCATTTTAAATAATTGGCTAACAGGTTCTGGTTAAGCAACCCCTTCTGACATGAGAGTTGAATAGGCTGATTTCACAGCCCAACTGGGTTATATATTAAATAATTAATGCCCCCATCTGCTTCCAAGAGATTTGAAGCAGCTTAAAATTTAAAACAATTTGAGACATTTAAGGAATAAAACAGAAAAGAGATTATCTAAAGAAATGACTAACATTTTCTTTTTTTTTAATCTTACTCATTTTTAGTTTAACATTCACATCCATAAGATTTTGCGTTCTAAATTTTCTCCCCCTCCTCCTTTCTCCCGAAGACAAAGTGCACATTAGTCATATTGTAAAGAAGAATTAGAGCCAATGGGAGAAACCATGAGAAAGAAGAGACAACAACAACAACCACAAAAAGCAAATAGTATGTTCCCATCTGCATATTTCAGTCTTCATAGTTCTTTTTCTGGATACGGATAGCCTTTTCCACCTTGAGTCTTTTGGAGTTGTCTTAGATCCTTGCATTGCTGAGAAGAGCTAAGTCTATCAAAGTTAGTCATTGCACAATGTGGCTGTTAATGTGTGCAATGTTCTCCTGGTTCTGCTCACTTCACTCAGCATCAGTTCATGTAAGTCTTTCCAGGTTTTTTTGTGAAATCTACCTGCTCATCATTTCTTATGAAACAGTAGTATTCCATCACATTCGTATACCACAATTTGTTCAGCCATTCTCCAATTGATGGGCGTCCCCTCAATTACCAGTTCTTGACAACCACAAAAAGAACTGCTCTAAATAATTTTTGTACATGTGGGTCTTTTTCCCATTTTTATGAAATCTTTGGGATACAACCCTAGAAGTGGTATTGCTGGGTCAAAGGGAATGCATATTTTTATAGCCCTTTAGGCATAGTTCCAAATTGCTTTCCAGAATGTCTGGATCAGTTCCCAACTCTACCAACAATGAATTAGTGTTCTAATTTTCCCGCATCTTCTCCAACATTTATCATTTTCCTGTTTTGTCATGTTAGCCAATTTGATAGTTGTGATACAGTACCTCAGAGTTGTTTCGATTTGCCTTTCTCTATTCAATAGTGATTTAGAGCAATTTTTCACATGACTTTAATTTCTTCATCTGAAAACTGCCTCTTCATGTCCTTTGGCCATTGGAAAATGACTTGTATTTTTATAAATTTGACTCAGTTCTCTATATATTTTAGAAATGAGGCCTTTATCAGAGACACTGGTTGTAAAAATTGTTTCCCCCTTTTCTGCTTCCCTTCTAATCTTGGTTGCGTTGACTTTGTTGGTGCAAAAACTCAAATCAAAAATCAAAATTATCCATTTTGCATTTCACAGTGTTCTCCGTCTCTTGTTTGGTCATAAATTCTTCCATTCTCCATAAATCTGACGGGTAAACTAAACCTTCTCTCCCAGTTTGCTTATGGTATCAGCCTTTATATCTAAGTTGTGTTCCCATTTTGACTTAATCTTGGTATATGGTGTAAGATGTTAGTCTATGCCTACTTTCTGCCATACTGTTTTGCAGTTTTCCCAGCAGTTTTTCTAGCATTTTCTTAGTGCTTTGCAAACACTGTTTTATTTAATCCTCACTCAGCTTTTTGAGGGAAGTAGTACAGATATTATTGTTACCCATTTATAGATGAGGATATAGTCCAGAAGGTAAAGTGATTTCATAGAATCTGAATGGGAAGGAACTTCTGGTCCATTCCTTGGACAAGGATCCCTCTCTACATTGCAACATCACCAAAGCAGAACAGCCTCTAGGCTAGTGATGAGGGCCTATGGAATGAGCATGGGCAACACACTGCCTCCCAAAGAAGCGCCATTCTACTTTTGGAAGGTTTTTTTCCCTAAATCTATCTATTATACCTATTCTTACCTAAATCTACCTATTCCTAGTTCTGTGATAAGGGTCAAATCTTATCTCTCATTGAAATGAGGACTTGTTCTGATACCAAATTCCATCCTCTTTCTACTGTACCTGTTATACCTCTCTAAGTCAGGAAATGTTTCAGGCGGGAAAGAGGTGGGTTTGAGCTAAGCATGGATATGATTTAAATAAACCTAGGGAAGAGAGGACATTCCAGGTGAGGTGAACAACATGGACAAAAGGTCTAGAGGAAGGCAGGAAGGAATATGGCATTTTTGTTGGATGAGACAGAGCAGCCTAAATAGAGACAAGGGCATGTACTGGGGAGCACAATAAGCACATTATAGAAGATTTTGGTCTAGGGCTATTTAGGGCTAACAGGTTCTCTTGAACTGGGAAAAAACACCAAAAGCATAATTGGAAGGATTCTCAAAAGTCCCCTATTTCAGACTGTGCCTTAGCAGGAATACCTGATAAGTAGTCATATAGCTAGCCTCTCCTTAAAGACTTCCTGTGATGGAGAACTCAGTACCTACTGAGTCATTCCATTCCATTATTGAATGTGTATTAAATGGTGTATTAAAAAGTTCTTCCTTATGTCAAGTCAAAATTGGCTACTCTTTAGGTTATATCAGTTGCTTTTAGTGTACTTTCTGGGGCCAAGCGTTGGGTTTGAATTTCAATAATTTTAAATAATAAAAATAATAACTGTAATAATTTTTTTCTTTAAAAATATTTTTAAATTAACAAAATTCTTTTCTCTCCCTCCTACTTTCCCCAATCCTTTTGAGGCTGCTGTGTGGCACAGTGTATAGTGTGCCTTGAGTTCATATCTGGTTTCAGGTACTGGCTGTGTGACCCTGAACAAGTCATTTAACTCTGCCTCAGTTTCCTCAGCTGCAGGATAGGCATGATAGTAACACCTACATCCAAAGCTTATCATGAAGATCATTGAGATAATATTTGCAAAGTGCTTATTACTGTGCCTGGCACATAGGATACACTTAATAACGGCTTGTTCCTTTCTTTCTTTGAAAAAAGAAGAAAACAAAGAAGCCTCTTGACAATATCCATAATCAAACAAAACAAATTCCCGTATTGGCATGTTCCAAAAGTATATGTTTCATTATGCATTCATTTCAGTCTTTTGGAGGAGGTTAGCATAACAGCTTACCTTTGTATAGACTTACATTTTGCAAAATGCTTTAC
Organism: Trichosurus vulpecula; assembly: GCF_011100635.1. Classification (NCBI taxonomy): domain Eukaryota; kingdom Metazoa; phylum Chordata; class Mammalia; order Diprotodontia; family Phalangeridae; genus Trichosurus; species Trichosurus vulpecula. Next base: position 86,727,297 of record NC_050581.1, on the reverse strand, counting down.
GTATTTTTATCATATTCAATCCTCACAACAACCTGGTAAGGTTGTTGCTATGAGTAGTTCACAAATGCAGAAACTGGGCTTCTGAGAAGTAAGGTGAGTGGCCTGTGGTCACACAGCTGGTAAAGTCTGGGGGTAAATTTGAAGGCAGTTCTTTCTGAGATCAAGACCGATGTTCCCTTCACCTTTAGCCAATAGCTCATTGACTCTGTTGGGCAGAGGTCTTTGGGGGCTTTCTGATTCTCTCACCGTGTAAGATGAAGACTAATAACTTTGTTCTACCACCTTTCTACTTAATCCAACAAACATTTATTAAATGGTAACTTCAGGATTATGAAATACAATGTTTCTTTAAGATATAGTTTCAAAGCACCTTCATGCATATATATTTAAGGAAATAGGGAAGACCTTTCCATTGCTTAAATGGCCAACTCTAAATTATTCAGGGCCTTGTTTCAATTTAATTCAACAAATGTATTATAGATGCGCCACAATAGCACAACCATAGAATTTTCAGAGAATCCTCTTACTGGAAGATGCCACAGAAGGATCCAAATTTTACTGAAACTAAGCTGTCGTCGTTTTTCATCCTTCATTTTCATAGATATTAAGAAGATTTTTAAAATGTTTTATGGATGCTTTTTTTCTATTATTTTAACTTTTGATGCCTTCTTGCTCCCATCGAAATGTCTCTAGTAATTTATTACTCTTGTAATAAATAAATACAATCCAGTAAGACAAATAATCTCCTTGGCATGTCTAACAACGAATGGCTCATTTTGTGTTTGTAGTCTATCTCTTTGCAAATAGACTAGAGACCTGCTTCACAGTTAGATAAGGCGGTGAGTAGCATTCTTTCCTCGAAGTCTTCCTTTACATTTATTGAGGTTGTCAAGCAAATTGTTCTCCCAGATCTGCTTATCTGCTTGGTTGTTAAACTTTTCTTAAGCACCAACTAATTGCAGGGCCCTGAATTAGGTTCTAGAAAGAGAGAAATATCCCAGGAGTTATGGTGGAAAGAAGAACCTACATATTCAACTGAATATCAGTTTTTACTCATGGTACCCCTTTTTCATAAAACATAGGGCACAATTTGGTAAATGCTGCTTGTCCATTTAGAAAGCACTTTTACCTCTAGTATCTCATTTCATAGGATCCTAGGCTCCTAGATTGAGAAATCGAGGTGATGTTAGAGATTGTGTAACCCATTCCCATCCTGTTGCCTAGTCCTGTTGAATCTACTTCCACATCTCTCGCTTGTCCACTTCCCTCCACCACCCTAGTTCTGACTCTCATAAGCATTTCAATGTGTCAGCATATCCAAAACAGAACTGCTTATCTTTCCCTCAAAAAAATCCCCTCTTCTGAAGTTCCATATATCTTGTAGAGTTCTCTATGCCGTAAACAGGTAGGTACAGTCCTGGATCTGGAGTCAGGAAGACCTGAGTTCAAATCCATTCTCAGACCTTTACTAGCTCTGTGACCTGGGCAAGTCACTTAATCTCTGTATGCTTAAATTTCCAGAACCATAAAATGGGGATAGTATCAGCACCTCCCTCCCAGAGTTGTGAGGATGAAATAAAGTATTTATTGAAAAAAAAACCTTAGCACAGTGCTTGGTACATAGTAGGCACTTAATAGATGCTTATTTCCTTCCCCACTCTCATGAAGGGAACCACCATCCTTCTATTCAGGTTTGCAACCTTAGAATCATTCTTAACTCTTTCTTCTCCTTAACCCTTCACATCCAATCAGTTGCCAAGCGTCATTGATTCTACCTCCGTGATAGATCTCATACCCATACCCTTCTCTTCACTCACAAAAACACCAATCTGGTTCAGGCCCTCATCACCTCTAGCCTGCATTATTGGTTGTCTGGATATGCTTGTGATTTTTCTAAGGGTCAGTTATTGGAGAGCAGAGGTCACGTGATGCCCAATTTGGAAAGCTAAAAATCATGTATACAGTAGTCATACTGAATTCTGGTTAAACTGGTGGAGAAAAAGGGGGAAATTATTGACTAATGTGCAAAATATAAGATTACCTTAGGTTTTATTCAATCAGTCAATCACTAGAGTCCTTACAATGTACAGAATGCTCTGCTGAGCATTGAGGGAGATAACAAAATTTCAGTAAGACACAATTCATACCCTTGGGAGCTTACTATCTAGTTGGGAAATAAGTAGCAGACAAATATAACTGTAATACAGAACTACATAATCAATCCATTTGAGAGGTATAAAATAAAAGTGTCATGTGAAGTCCAAGAGGGGAAGGTTGTTATTGACAAGGAAGGATCAGGGAATACACATTTACTGAATTCTTAATTCTGTTCAAAACATTTTGAGGGATAGAAGGCAGAGGTGTCGAAACTCAGGAATGTAGCCAACCAGATTACAATGTAATTGGCAAATGTTTAGCAAAATAAATAAAAATACAGCACAACATAGTTAATGTTAATTTGTGTTATTCTGCCACCAAGCAGGGATCTGTTTCTATTTGAGTTTGAAACCACTGGTACAGTGTGGTTCATGTTCTGTTAATAGGGACAACTTGGTTATATTCTCTTCTCATTTTGGAAAAGAGACACCGTCATTTGTATTCCTTCTCTGGAGCCTTGTACAGTGCTGGGTCTTCATTAAAGACTCAGGGAATATTTCCTCATTGCCTTGTGGATTAAGTTAATGCGTTTCTTGACTTTCCTGTAAAGTATCTATGAGACAAGGGTTTCATAAATTGAGTTCCCTTCTAAGATCAATTTGCTATTCCTAACATTTCTCCTTCTCTCCACAATCAGGTGAAAATGAAATCTTTGCAACCCTGCATGATATTGCAAGCAAGAATAAGATCTGGAGATCCTACATTGGCATGGGCTATTATAACTGCTCGGCACCTCAGGTCATCGTCCGGAATTTGTTGGAGAATGCAGGATGGTAATGTATTTTCTGAATAACAACAAATTAGCAATTCAGGGAACACCTTTGTCATTATCATTTTATTTTTAAATTTAATTTTATTATTTTAGATGAACAAAATTTTATTTTCTCTCCCCATTTTCTCCCCTTTCTCCCACTGGAAAAAAAGGAGAGAAAAAAATCAAATATACTTAGTAAGACAAATCAAATTCCTGCATTGACCACTTATAAAAATATGTCTTATTCTATATCTTGACTCTGTTGCCTCTTTTCTCAGGAAGTGGGCAGCATGGTTCATCCTGAGTTGGACCTGATTGGTCATTGTAGTGACCAGAGTTCTTCTTTCAAAATTATTTTTCTTGCATAAATGACTCTCCTGGTTTTGCTCATTTTGCTTGGCATCGGTTCATACAAGTCTTCCCAGGTTTCTCTGAAAGTTTTTCATAATCTTTTATGATTTGCTATTTCTAAGGAAGATGGTGGGCTGTGATTTGATAGAGCACTGGATTTAGTCAGAAGAATTAGGTTCAAATCTCAACTGTTTCCATGTTAATTCTGCGACCTTGGGCAAATCATTTCATGTATTTGAATCTGTTTTATCATTTATAAAGGCAAAGGAGATGGACTAAATGATCTGTAAAGTTCCTTCTCAAAATCCTATGGCCTTAATATAAGAAGAGTGGATGATTGACACCTTATATATTGTTATTTGAGAGACTCTAGAACTGTCCCCCCTCTCCCCAAATATCTCTCTTACCCAATTATTACTCTGCTTAAAATTCTTCAATTAGAGATTCTTTCCTTTGAGTCTTATGCCTTTAAGGATTTCTTTGAAAATGCAAAACATCCTCAGAAGAGTAAGACATGCCGCTGATTCATACCAAGTTGATAGTGATCTATCAGACCCTTCCCAAGGGAGCCAGAGGATCTTGGATACTGGTTTTGGGTTGGGGGAAAGAAAGGGAAGGGAAGGAAGTAAGTATTTATATAGTACTTACTATCTGCCAGACGCTTTGCTGAGCACTTCTTATTTTTTTACAAATATTATTTCATTTGATTCTCACAACAACTCTGCTAGGTAAATTTGAGGTGTTATTATTATCCTCATTTTACTGTTGAGGAAACTGAGGCAAACAGGTTTGCCTCAGTGTCACACAGCTAGTAAGTATCCAAGACCAAATATGAACTCAGGAAACTTAGCTGTGGACCATTCAGCTCTCCCTCTCTACTGTTGAGAAGAACCTTTCCCCTGGTCTACTAATCTAAATTCCTTTGGCATGGCTCCTCTGAAGGCTATGATGGGGTACTATGCTTCTCTACTACCTAAGCGATTAGTAGATTAATGGATATAAGACATCCTTCATAGAGGAAAGTGGCTTTCTTATTTACCATTGGTTGGCAATACATTTTGGGTTGTTTTCCAGTTCATAGGATCAATTCTCATGAACTGTATCAAATCCTTACCCATATATATGGGTGGATCCATCTCTATATCCACCCCCATTCCAGTGAGAATCAGAGCTTCATAACTGAGAGGGAAAACATAAGAGACAGTAATTGAGTTGAGCCATGAATGAAGAGAAAGAAAGATTCTCTCTAAGGTCTCAGTTCTAACTCCTATGATCCTATACTAAAACAACAAATGTGATCATTTGGTCTGTTTTTGGTTGTTGTTTGTGACTGTTGCCATTGATTGTTTCTGGACATCAAAGGGGTATCTTTAAATATTAAGCCTGGTCTCATGATGTGATCATAGTTATTAATCATTTAATACACAACACAGCTGTAATTAGGATTGGGTAATGGTGGCTTTGGTTTTGTCCCAGGGCACTGAATATAGAGTGCTGACAAAAAGCACAGTCCTGAGCTGCATAAGCTCCTACACTTTTATCCTTCTTTCTCTTTCCCTCTGTCTCATAGCCTCCTGATAGTGATCTTATACAGGTTTATCAGTCTCTACTTCACCCTAGGGGATGGTGCCTCCAGTCCTATTCCTCAAACCAAAGTAGCATTTTGTGTTGCTTGCCTTAGGCACAAAAATTCCTAGTTATGGCCCTGATATAGAAACTTCCATTTTGGTATACCCAAGTGGCTTGGTAGTAGCTATTAGCTCAACATGCTCTTATTAGACAGGCATTTTTTTTTTTTAGGCTGGAGAAGTAATTACAGAAATATTAGGTTTTAATTAGCTATCTGAAATGGTAGTTTTTAGAGAGAGAGAAAGAGAGGGAGAGAGAGAGAATACAAGAATGTGCTGTTAAGGGTTTCTTCTTGGCTGTTTCTTTGAATGGTAGACCCCAAGCTTTGTCATAAAAGCAAATGGCTTGCCTTTTTCCTCCAAAAAAAATCCATCTTACCAAGTACAACAAATGGGTTGTGCTAGTTCAGCAGTCTTAAATCCTGGCCTGCTGTATTTTCTCTGCCTTCTAATAGAGATTATTCACCACATTGCTAGCATTGAGTGAGTACCTTCACTTATTTTAAACTGACATTTCAGAGGCAAATGACATTGTCTTTTGCCTGCCAGTCATGTCTGGTTCTGTGCATCTCACAGCAGGTCACCCTGCTCTCCTAAAGCTCAATATAAACTGGATGACAATTTTGTACTGTGAAAGGAGGTGGAGTAGCATACTTGCACATGTTTCCTGATAGTCTTCGCATTATCACAATTCTGAATGGTTTCCATAGAAGCAGGACTAACAAATTCCGGTGACGTGATGTGAAAATAAATGAATAGCTTGGCCTCAAAAGAATACAAATATTTGGCTTGCCAAAAAAATACATCAAGTCTAATATTTTATATTATGGAAATCCAGTATTTCAGATGGTAAAAGCTTTGTAATTTTAGTATCTGACACAAAAGAGTATGGGAGGGGGATTTTTCTTTTGAGCTATTTGGCTCTTCTATAATTTTGCTTCCAGGATGGCAGCCGGGTGTTACCAGTTATGCCTTGCTGCCTGTCCTTCCCAATTCTAAAGGAAAGCCTAAGGCAGAATGATGGGGAATACTGATTACTTTAAAGTAAATGAGGATGCTATATTGAGTGTCTGATGTTTCAGTGGAGTTTATTACAGACTGACTTTTTATGTGTGTTGCTTTTTCTTAAAGCCAAAAACCTATTTAGGAAGCAAAACAGGGATCTTGTAGGCTACATTTAAATAGCCTGTTGTATATAGGAATAAGAGGCCACAAACTCAGGTTCTTATTGATTTTTGTTTTGCTCTATTGAAGCAGCTTTATCCCCTAATTAAAAAGTACACATGCCTGTGGGGTCTACTGCAAATTTTTCTGTAGAGTTATGCTAAAAAATTGGATGAATTCAAGTAATAACGTAAGAAACTGAGAAAAATTTGACTGTCCTTGGATCTGAGATTCTTTTGGGCAATTTGTGAGATTAAATATATTGTCTACTTGAACAACTCGAATCCTTATACTTGAGTATAAGTAATTTTAGTAATTTTTTTAAAGAAAAAGATGTATGGTATTTAGGGCTTTGGGGAGAAAGTTTCAAATGTTTTTAAGAACTTTAAGATTTGCTAAGTACTTTCTACCCTGAGATATGAAAATGAGAAATATAAGCACCCGTTTACTCAAAAGTGTTTTTCATCTTGAAAGGAGGCTTTCAAATACTGTTAACTTCATGCCAATTAGCAGAAACTCAGGGCCCAAACTATGTAAAATTAAAATCCAGTTGAGCATAAGGAAATAACAAGTAAGCTAGGGCAAATTGACTTTGTTTAAAATTAGTCTCTTGTGAAAACCAGTGCCTGGTACACAGTAGGCACTTAAACCTTCTTGGGTCGGATTAGAAGGAAGGAGGGAAGAGAGGTTAATTAGCCATATTAATGAAAGTTCCTGTTTTTGTGATAATCAAGAATTGAGTAAAGTTACACTTGGTCCACGTAAGTATTTTTATTATAATTTCTTATTTTATACTTTAGAAGGGAATATATGGCTAGTATCAACATTTTTTCATGCAACTCCTCTTTACACCTACTAGGGTTGCATGCAACCATTATATGGGAGGAGTGCTTTAGATGCATACATTTGTATACATTTAATGTAGGAGACTTTATGAATTAGAAAAAAATTGAATTATATAATATTTCATTTTGTGGCTTTCTTACTTTTAAGAATTTATTCCAGCAGAGTTTAGTAGGGGATACTGGAAACCTCGCCAAAGAGACGTGTATTTGACATTGTAACATATCATCCATGTTTTCCTGATCCTTTTTTATCTTCTTGATTGTATATTTAACGTGAATTTGTTGCTATTATTTCTGTCTCCAACTACATGTTTGTTATTAGTGTATACTTTGGTTCTGTGTTCTTTTCTCTATCACTTTCTATGTTTTCCTATTTTTCTTTGAGATATTCACTATTTTATAGACCATACTTTGTTCAGCCATTCCTCAACTGATGGTCCTCTAGTTTTGTTTCCAGTTATTTTATGTTAGAAATAATGCTATTGACAATATTTTATGTCTTAGTTTCCTCTAAGTCAAAGCTTGCTGTTAATTCTTAAAAGCCCACAACCTTAAAACAAAAAAAACAAACACAAAAGCCTTGATTCTCTCATTTCATTTCCTCCTTCTCCCTAAGTTCTGATCCTTCATTCTCTAGCTTGTCCCTTTCTCTGCAGCTTATATCCTGCCCCCTCAGTTCCTGAAGAGTTGCTGCATTGAGGTTATAGTGGGTGATGTCTGAATTGGGAAACTATGATTGATACTAGTGCACCTCCTTTTAAACAAAGGAGTAAACTGTGGCCTAGAGTGGTGTCATGACTTGCATGAGGTCATACAAATGTGTCAACTGAAGTGGGATTAGAATCAGGGTTTCTCTACTCCCAATACAGTGCTCATTCCATTACATAGTTCTAGAGAATTATCTAATACAGCCTTCTTAAACTTTTTGGTTCTTTACACTTTTAAAAATTATTGAGGGTCCCAAAGAGCTTATTTTTATGTGGGTCATATCTATCGATATTATAAATTCTACATTATAAATTAAAAGATACGTTTAAAAATTATTAATTTATTTAAATGTGTTAACAAACATATTAATGTAATAACATGAAAAATGTTATTTGAATGAATGAAAAAGGAAAAATACATTTCTAAAACAAAAATTAGTGAGAAGAGTGGCATTATTTTACATAGTTTTGTAAGTCTCTTTAATGTCTAGTTTAATAAAGGGCATCCGGATTCTCATCACTGCTTCTGCATTCAATCTGTTGATATTTTGTTTTTGTTTAAGTATATGAAGAAAATTCAGCCTCAGATATGTAATTGAAAAAGAGAAAGTATTCAAATAGGTAAATAATCTTAGTATTATTTATGAAAATAGTTTTGGCCTCATGAACCCCCTGAAAAGGTCAGGCTTTAATGGATATTTTGGGAATGACATGTGGTACGTAGTAGAACACTGGACTTGGAGTCTGAGGGCCTGGGTTATTTGCCTGGCACCAGTTACTTAACCTCTAACACCCTCAGTTCCTCTTAAAAAAAAATACTACTTGAACTACCTACCTCCCAGGACTTTGTAAAGGGTTACAAAGATGTAATAAGGGCAAGTAACAATGTGACCTCTTTTAGCTGACTAGTAACATCTTGGCCTCAGGGTTTCTCCACTGTTGAGTTTATAGTGAAGGTGCATTCAGGAATGGCCTGAATTATATACAGAGACATAAACTTTTTCCTCAGCAGGTTTCTCGTTGTTAGGGAGCCATTCTTGGTTACACAAGGGCTTTCTTTAGAAGTAAAGAAACATCCCACTGTCTTTGAGGGATCTTAGAATCTTTACAAAGATCCTTACAAAAGGTAAAGATACCAAGTGTACTGGTGGAAGGCAGGGTGGGGAAGTTCAAAATGCAAGATGTAAAGGAGAAAGATCTGTAGGCTGTTCAGAATGGGCAGGTTTCCCAAGGTCTTCTCAATTTCCATTTTCATTCTGAGGCCAAGTGTGGGTAGGTATATTCCTTCTTTCAGTCCTTAATGTATGTAGAAGACAGTGCTAGGATATTCCAGTTGGTGTTGGGGTAGGGAGGGGAGGGAGAAAGAAGGACAAAATTGAGATTAACTCATCTCAGGTAGCCTCTGACCCCAAGGAGCCTTCGATCTAATCTAATGCAAACATATATGCAAAGCAAACTATATACAGGATAAATCGAAATAATGGAAAGAGGGAATCAAGAGGGCTTCCGGTAGAAGGTGGGATTTTAGTTGGGCCTTAAAGGAAGCAGAGGAGGGTGATCCAGGCATGGGAACAACAGCCAGAGAAAATTCCCAGAGCCAAGAGGTGGAACATCTAGGAAGCCAGTGTCACTGTGTGGAAGAATGAGGGTAGGGGAATAAGGTGGATGAAAACTGGGAAAGTAGGAGCGGCTGGGCTCTGGGGGAGGTTAAGTAATTTACTCTGGGTCATATATCTAATAATTGTCTGTGGCAGGATTTGAATTCAGGTCTTCCTGACTGTCCAATGCTCTATCAGGGAAAGATCTAGGGAGAATTTCAGTTGGACGTTAAAGGATGAATAGGACTTTGGTTATTATTCAGCTGTGTCTGTTCTTTGTGACCCCATTTGGGGTTTTCTTGGCAAAGATACTGGAGTGGTTTGCCATTTCCTTCTGCAGATGAGGAAACTGAGGCAAACAGGGTTAAGTTATTTATTTGCCCAGGGTCACACAGCTAGTTAAGGGTCTGAGATGAGATTTGAACTGAGGAAGACGTGTCTTCCTGACTCCAGGCCTGGCCACTGTACCCCTAGCTGCCAGGACTTTAGTAGTCCTAATTTTTAGTTTTTCCCCTTTTCTTCATCCCCAGGGAACCCTAGAACAAACAGACTAAATTTTGGAGAATTAACATTCAGAGAGTTTGACTGATGAGCCCCTGAAGGAGAAACCCCCCCCCCCAGTGCCTACTGTGCAACAAGAGATCTGTTTGGTTTCTTATTTCTCTTTTCTATGGGCCTTACAAATACCCACTAAATATACAGAAGTCTACTTACAAACTTTTGGATGGAAAGAGAAACGAAATTGGAGTTCTCTAGCCATTGTGTTGTTCCCCTTGGGGTCCTCCCCCTCCCCTGCCCCCACCAGATTCTTCATGTTTTGCTTCTTTGCACTTTGTGAGAGTTCCTGGTTGTATAAGAGCAGGACTCAGACCAGCTTTGGTTGCAAAAGCTGTTGTCTGACCCTTGCTACCGCATGGGGTCCTGGGGTGAGTTCTCCCCTCCGCTTCCCTGCACTGTGTCGGGTTGGCCTGATTCATTCCAGTTCACCAAGTCTTTGGAATTTGGCAACTGGCATCGCTGTTGCTGAAACACCAGATTGTGCAGGATGTCAGTTGAGGCGCAGAGTTACTAGACAGTTCCCGCCCTTCCCCCCACTTTTAAAAAGCCTCTTGGTCCAGTTAAAATGCCTGAGAGTTATTTCAAAATTTTTAACTTTCTACCTCTTGTTAACCCAACTTCTACCCTTTGGGTGAACAGAGAGAAAAAATGCCATATCACAAGGCATCTTTGGGCTTCATTCTAGAAAAAAATGAAGGGGAGGGAGCTAAGGGCATACATGGAGAATATGTTTATAATACATACATACATAGCTTGTTTAACACATTCCAGGGATTAGACAGGAAAGGAACTTAGGAAAGGAGAAAGCTTTATTCCTCAAAATTTCCTAGTAGGTCAGGATATTGTAAGTCTTAGGTATTATATTTAAGTATACCCTGTATAGAACACAAATGGTCCCCATAGTTGAAAAAATTTGAACAAATGGTAGTAAGTGTTGAGCACAGCAAGCAAATTGAGAATAAGTTAATTTGATGTTAATAATTATCAAGAAATTATTATGTTATAATAGTTATAACACATGTATTAGACAAGAATATTCTATACATTAGACAATATATTATTAGATAATAATAAATTATAATATAACAAACTATAATGATATCATGCCATATTATCTTATTTGATACCCAAAAAAATCCTTTGAGGAAGGTATCAGAAATATTGTCAAAGCCATTTTATAGATTAAGAGACTGAGGCTTAGAGAGGTAAAATGATTTGTCTGTGGCCATGAATCTAATAAGGGTCAGAGTCCAGATCTAAACTCAAGTCTTCTCACCCCAAACCCAGTTTATGAAGGCCATGAGTTCTAATTCAGCCCCATTTTGTGGGCAACAGGAAATGGTCTATGGGTCCTCCAATGCCTCATCGTGGTTTGTCTATAACCTGGGGTTCTAAGGGCTATGCTTTTGAAGTACAACCTTTGGTTTAATGGATAGAATGCTAGACTTGGTCCTGGGTTTTGAATCTTACCTCTGAGTCTTCTCAGGATCACACATTTAGATCTGGAAGAGACTTTAGAGATCTCTGTCCTAGAGAGATTAAGTGACATATCCAAACTCTTAGAAGGACTTACATGGAAAAGCCAGGATTTGAATCCAGGTCCTTTGACTCCAAATCTAACAGCCTTTCTACTACGATACTAGCTCCATGACCATGACATGGCCTCTCTGAGCCTTAGTTTTTCGTTCATAAAATGGAGGTAATATCTATAGTGCCTATCTCTCAGGGTTGTGCAGTTCAAATGAAATAGTCCATGTAGGGTGCTTTACAAATCTTACCTATATTATGTCAGCTGCTATTATTATTATTAAACTGGAAAGTGTTTGTAGATGACTCTGTCTGCCTATTGGATAATTCACACTACCTGTCATATAGGCATCTCAAACTTGCCGTGTCCCACAACCCCCTTATCTCTCCCACAAACACACTTCCCCTTTTCTGTTGAGGGCACCACCATCCATCCAGTCACTCAGGTTTAAAACCTTGGTGTGGTCCTCACCTTTCTTGCTCTTTCCCACCCCATGTATACAATCAGTTCTCAATCTTGTTAATTCTACCTCCACATGTCTCATTCCCTCGTTCATTCCTCACCACCTCTTACCTAGCCTCCCCTTTGATCACCCTGCCTCCAGTCTCTTCCTTGTACAATCCGTCCTCCACACAGCTGCCAAACCGATTTTCCTAAAGCACAGGGTTGATCATGTTACTGCCTACGGCTTTTAAAATCAAGTAGCCAATTCCTTTGGCATTTAAAGCCCTTCCTAGTCTTATTGTATATTTTTTGTCTTTGCTCTCTACAATCTAGTCAAACTGGCCTTGTACATGATACCCTATTTCTTATCTCTGTTCCTTTACATTGGCTGTCCCCATGGCCAGAATGTTTTCTTTCCCCACCTCCACCCTTTGGAATCTCTGCTTTCCTTCCAAGTTCAGCTCATGTGCCACTTTCTACATGAAGTCTTTCCTGATCGCCTCAGTCATTAGTGCCTCTCTCCCCAAAATAATAATGATAACCATAATAATAATGATAGCTAGCCCTCATATAGATAGCACTTTGTGTCAGACACCATGCTAAGCATTTTGACAATTATCTTTTCTGGTCTTCAAACAATCCTGGGAGATAGGTATTGCTATTCCCATTTTTCAGTTGAGGAAACTCAGGCAAACAGGGGTTAAGTGAATTGCCCAAGGTCATACAGCTATTACATGTCTGAGACTGAATTTGGGCTCAGATTTTCCCAATTCCAGGCCAGGCACTCTAACCACTGTACCATCTACCTATCTTGTATTCATTTTGCATATACTCAGAAATGCATGTTCATGTTGTCTTACCTAATAGAATCTAAACTCCTTGAGGACCAGGACTGTTTCATTTTAATCTTTATCTCTAACACCTGGCACAGTACTAAAGTGACAGTGTTGTATATATTTTGTTTTCCTCACAGGGTTACCCAGTATACACCTTACCAACCTGAGGTGTCCCAGGGAAGACTGGAGAGTTTGCTAAATTTTCAGACCATGGTGTGTGATATCACTGGATTGGACGTAGCCAATGCCTCCTTGCTAGATGAAGGGACGGCTGCAGCGGAGGCTATGCAGTTATGTTACAGGTAAGACCGTTCCCTAAGAGCGCAACCACCCCCTGATGTGCAGGCAGGGCTAACTGGAAGGAAATTACACAACTCTGCCAACAGAATACAATATGTAATCTGATTCCAACCAAGGCGTCACAGATGCACAACCATCCTTCATCCTTCCCCAATTCACAATCAAATGCTCCATAGCTGTTGTTCCCAGCCTTCTCTTTCTCTTTTCTCCTCTCCTCTCATCTCCTCTCTTCTCCTCTCCTCTCCTCTTCATTTCCACATCACTCCCTACCCTTTCAGGAGAAAACTTCACCTCCTGCTATGCCCCCACATAGAGGTTATACACTATGAATGCCCCTTCTCTCCTTTGTTATACTTGAGAGCCCTTTGATGTCAATTTCTATACGTTCCTCCTTTCCTCCTCCGACAAAGAGGCAGCTGCTCGCCTTTCCAAGGCCAGCTCCTCTACTTTTATAAAATTTGCATTTGTTTTTTTTTTGGACAGGGGAAGGTGGGGCAATTGGGGTTAAGTGACTTGCCCAAGGTCACATAGCTAGTACATGTGTCAAGTGTCTGAGGCCAAATTTGAACTCAGGTCCTCCTGACTCCAGGCCGGTGCTCTACTTACTGCACCACCTAGCTGCCCCAATTGCATTGATTTTTTTTTTAAAGTTCTGAACGTAACAAAACACTGAATGAGTATACATATCCACAGTAGAATAGAAAAGAAGTTTGGGTATGACATGGCAAATCCCTGTAATTCATAGCTTGTTTTTCAAGTGCACAATAAATTCAACTTTCAAAGATGCCCTACTTGTGATTCCTTATTTTCTTTCTATTTTGTTCTATTAAAAAATGCTCTTTTCCTATTTTTTTCATAGAGCACTAAAGTCGGGTTGGGCTTCTTTTTTGGCCCCCTTATCCCTATCTGCCCTCTCACTCCCAATTCTCCTTGCCCCATTGGGAAAAAATTGAAAAAGTTTTGACTTTTGTAACAAATATGTACAGTCAAGCAAAACAAATTCCCAAGTTCAACCATTCCATTTCTGTCTATTTTTCTCCATCACCTTTACACCCATACCTACCCTAACTCACACCCGCACATCTACACACCCACAAATACTTTCTCTCTAAGCAATGAGATTCGTAGACACACGAGCTCATGTGTGCATGTACACATGTGTGTGTATATATGTGTGTATGTATGTATATCTAGCCAATCCTGCCTCCCCTACAACCCTACCTTAGCTCCCTTCTCCAATCAGAACTACCCAGTGAGGTAGGTTTTATTTTAGATATATATTTGTGTGTATAGAGCTTTACAAACCTTAAATGTTAAGGCAAATATTATTATTCAGTCCCTTTCTTCCTATTTATTTCTTCTCCATTATCTACTTTCATGCCCACATCTTACTTAAACACACACACACACGTATGCACGCATGCACACATGCACATGCACACATACACGCACACACCCCTTTTATGTACCTTGCCATTTTCTCAAGTTATTTTTCTATATCTCTTGGTTGTTTTATTCTTTGTATTTGTATTTTCAGCCCCTAATACTGTGTCTGGAACATAGCAGTGCTCAATAAATACTTGTTCGATTGACTCAAACTATTTGGTATTCCTTTCTTCATTTCTTCCACTCACTTTATAACATTTACTCAACTGAGACTGTTCTCTTCAAGATGATCATCAGTTTTTGATTGCTAGTCATTTGACACTCACTCTTTCCTCCCTTGGCTTTTCATTATGATGGTTCTCCCCCAGTTCATCTGACCACTCCTCAGTTTCCTTAACTACGTCATCCCACACCTTAATCATGGATATCTATCAAAGTTCTGTCTCTTAATCTCCCTATATTCTATGCCTTAGGGATCTTATTAGCTCTCTTGGGTTTATCCATTATACCACCCAGCCGCCTCTTCTTATTATGGGATGATTATTAAGCATTGTCTCATTTGATCCTCACAACAATCTTGAAATAGGTGCTATTAATATCCCCATTTTACATGAGAGGAACCCGAGGCAAATAGAGGTTAATTTACTTGCTGTCCAGAACTTTTGCAAACTTTAACATAGTATTTAAATGCCACTTATTATTAAGAGGGGATTGAGGCTTATAGAAGCTGACACTTAGCCAAGGTCACATTGCTGATGAGTCTATGAGGTAGAATTTGAACCCTGGTCTTCCTAACTGCAAGTCCACTGCTCTGTTCTCCATTATTCCCTGTCTCATAAGACAGCTAAAGCCACCCCCCCATATCTTTTTTTTTAAACCTGGGTGGGTGGGAAGGAAAGGATGAAAGTCCATGTGAAAGTCCATGAGGATGAACTACAAGGAGGTTGTCTAATTATCACAGTTTCCCTGGCATAGGGACACTCCACATTTTCATAATTCATAATTTTCAACTTTACTTTTATTGTGAAATCGTATCTCTGTTGTACATCTCATGAACATTTTAATCCAGATGACTCTTTTCTTTTGCTCTATTCTGTTTCTTACTGATAGTAGAGTACTCTTTGGTTTCTCCTTTGTTCTTTAAAAAATATGTATTTTTATTTATTTGATTAAATATTTCCCAACTACATTTTAACATTAAATTTTAAATGTTTTTTATTTTCTATTTTTAACATTAATTTAAAAAAAATTTGAGTTCCAAATTCTCTCCCTTCCTTATGCTTCTCCCCTATCACTTTAGAAGGAAAGCAATATGATATTGATTATACATGTGAAGTCATTCAAAATATATTTGTTAGCCATGTTGCAAAAGAAAACACACAAAAAAACAGGAAAAATAAAATATGAAAAAAGTATTCTTCAATATGTACTTAGAGCTCATCACTTCTCTCTGAATGTGGATAGTATTTTTTATCATGAGACCTTTGGAGTTGTCTTGGATCATTATCTTGATCAGAGCAGTCAAGTCTTTCACAGTTGATCATCCTTATTATATTGCTGTTACTGTGGACAATGTTCTCATTCTGCTCACTTCACTTTGCATCAGTTCATGTGAATCTTCCTAGGTTTTTCTGAAACTAGCTTGCTCATTTCTTTTAGTACTGTAGTATTGCATCATAATCACCTGTCACAACTTGTTCAGCCATTCTCCAGGTGATGGGCATCCCCTCCTCTTTTTATCTTGTAGCTTTCTAACTCTCTGCCCCACCAAACATTTCTTCTAGAGTTGAATTTTTCCATTTGTATTTAATTTCTGACTCTTCCTTTTCTTCTTAACTGGTGTTCACTCCCTTTTTAAAGAATTATTTGGATGCTTTTTTCACTTACAAAGTTGGGATCAGGTAGTTGAGTACTTGCTCATTAGTAGCCCTTTGACCTTTGGCAAGGTACTACCCACCTCCAGAGCTCAATTTTCTCATTTGTGAAGTAAGAAATGTTAACTAAATGATGCCCAAGAATTCCTCTGGTTCCAAAGTCTATAATCCAGTGACCTTGGGACCCTGAGCTAGAGATTTCTGCTTTTTATTTCTTCATTCTTCAATTATGGGATTGTACTAGACCAGTGGTTTTTAGCCTGGGGTCCATGGATAGATTTCAGGAGATCTGTGAACTTGGATAGGAAAAAAATTACATCTTTATTTCAATATAATTGGTTTTCTTTGCAATCTTAGGTATCTTATTTAAGGCATTTTAAATTTTATGAAATTTGTGTAATAAATTATGCAATTTAAATTAAAAAAAATCATTTTGAGGAGAGGATAATAGGCTTTACTAGACCCATAAAGGGCATGAAGCAGTTGAGGACATAGTGAACGTGTCACACAGTGAACAGAGGATGAGTTCAAATCTGGTCCCAGATACTTACTTGCTATGTGACCCTGAACAAGTCACTTAACCCCTCCCTGCCTTAGTTTCTTTATCTTTAAGACAGGTGTAATAATAGCATTTTCCTCTCAGAGTTGTTATGAGGGTATAGTAAGATATTTGTAAAGTGCTTTGTAAATCTTAAAGTACTCCATAAATGCTAGCTGTTATTATTAAATGGGTCTCTGACACAAAAGGTTATGACCGCCTGGCAAGACTAGATGCTTTCTAAGATACCTTCTAGCTCTAAATCCTATGATCTTGCTTTAATATTCTTACAAGAAAATGACCCTTTAGTTCTTTATGTGTTTTTATATAATTTTTTCTTTTTTTTTTTAACAGACACAGCAAAAAAAGGAAATTTTATGTTGATCCTCGGTGCCACCCTCAGACTATAGCTGTTGTCCAGACTCGAGCCAAGTAACTTTTTTCATTTGTATTTTGAAATTAAAAATGAGATTTGCCTATGTTTCTCTTTCCTACCTTTCAAAGATATTGGCTTACCTTGGGTTACACAGGTTGGACATTGAGTCTTATGCTGGAATACAACCAACTTATACTTTCTTTTCTACCCTGTTTTACATAAAAGGAAACTACCAAACAGTTTCTTCTTCCTTTGCTTTGTAGTAGTTTCCAGAGAACAAGAATCTTTTTCTGACACAAGGTTCTAGGTTCTAGAAGTATCCAGAGCCCATCTACAGAGCCATTGTATGTGTACTGCACCCCCAGACCCCATTGTATGTATTTTGTCTTTGGGGGAAGATATTTGTTAGCTTATTTTCTTGGTAACTCCTTATAGTTTGGTTCCTAGTTGCAGAGTGATTTTGGGGAATCCAAGAAGAAAATGCTACCCTACTCCCAAATCTCCTCAATGGCCTTATTTATACCCCAGATTTCTTCATTACAACTTCATTTCTTTAGCTTAAGACTTTCATCCTTTTTACGATGAAAAGACTCCTGTAAGGCAGTAAAACTTTGAGCTGTTTATATCTTCTGGGGCATTAATTTCAGATCCATTCCTAAGGGCAGGTTTTAGTAGAAATGAGAGAAAGCTTACTAGTGCATGGAACAACTGAGGGCCGGTAAGAAAGAGGTACAGGGTACTGAGGGGGTTCCTTGGGGCACCCAGCACAAACTTCTCCTGCCGCACAGTATCACTCAGGGCTGCTCCCACTGCTCAACTTAGGTACCATTAGGCTTATTTAGAAGAAATTTATTTTTTCAATTTCCCTTTCTAAATATAAGCTGTAAATACTCTATGTGTAATCTGATGACTATTTCTCTCCTTCCCAGTTACATAGGGGTACTCATTGAGTTGAAACTGCCTCATGAAATGGACTTCAGTGGTAAAGATGTCTGTGGAGTGCTGTTCCAGTATCCAGACACAGAGGGGAAGGTGGAAGACTTCATGGAGCTTGTGGATAGAGCCCACATGCATGGGGTAGGACCAGCGCTTACTTTGGTGTTTTTGATCTTTGATCTATCTCTTGGCTCCTTAATTTCTCTCTCTGCAAAAGGAAAAAGCCCACTGATGGCTTTTCAGCAACAGCAACTTTTGAAGACCTCTCCTAAGTCAGAAGTTGTGATCAGTTTGGGGGGGAGGGAGCACCTACACTGATAAGGTCATCTATTTCTTTGATGAAAAGCACTTAATGTGTAGTGAATAGAGTGCTGGACTAGCACTTAAGGGACCTGAGTTCAAATCCTAGCTGTGTGACAAGTCACCTAACCTTTCTGATTGACCTCTAATCCTTACCTAGGGCTGACTTCATGGGGGAATTTTGAAGATCAAATGAGATCATACACATAAAGTGCTTTTCAAACCTTAAGCTCTTATATAAATGTTAGCTGTTATTATTAGGGATAGGGATTTGACCTTCAATTTCATTGGCATAGGAAAATCTGGGATGAGGAAACTCATTGTACCAAGGCAGGGCCTTAATGGGACTTCCTCTGTGGCCAAATTATAGGCTGCATTTCCTTTATAGTCCTTTATATTTTAAAAACAATCCATTTCAACTGAATGTTATGGACCTACCATGTGCAAGGCACCAAAATAGTTACTGAGGATAGGAACTACCTTACCTTCTCTGTTGGTACCTTCTCTGCAACTTGTAGTCTAAGAGTGTTAGCTAGAGTACTGAAGTTAAGATATTTGCTCAGGGTCACAAAGCAGCATGTGTTGGAGGTGAGACTTCAACCCAAGTCTTCCTTGTTACAAGTCTAACTCTGTGCATGATACCATTGTCATGAATCAGTCAATAACAAACATTTGTTAAGTGCCTACTGTGTGCCAGGCACTGTGCTAAGAGCTGAGGATACAAAAAAAGACAAAAGACAGTTTCTGCCCCCAAGGAGCTCACAATCTAATGGGGGAGACAACATGCAAAGAAGTACATGCAAAACAAGCTATATGCAGGATAAATAGGAAATGATTAAAGAAGGAAGGCAGTGGAATTAAGAGGGATTGGGGAAAGCTTCTTGTGGCAGGTGGGATTTTAGTTGGGACTTACAAGGAAGCCAGGAAAACCAGTTGATGGAGATGAGGAGGGAGAACATTCCAGACATTGGGGATAGTCAGAGAAAATGCCTGGAGCCAAGAGAGGAAATATCTTGTTCTTGGAAAGCTAGGAGGCCAGTGTCAATAGACTGAAGAGTAAATGTTGAGGAGTAAGGTATATAAGGTATATAGGAGAGGACTAGCCTATGAAGGGATCTGAATGCCAAACAGGGCAGTTTGTATTTGCTCTTGGAACAAAAGTAATGAGAATAGTAGGACTCTACCCTTAAGTCACATAACTATGGTTTAAAAACATGATATAATCTACATGAATAAATGTTGAAAAAGGCATTAAGTAAACATAAGGTATACATTACTCATTTATTCAATGAGCATTCATTAATGGGCATGACATTAGAACATTAACTTTTAAAAAATTCTTTTAATACATTCAGTGTTCTACATCTGTGAGCCCCTCTCCCAAAGGTGGGAGATGTCTTTTCATATCTTTTCTTTTGGACCAGACTAGTTCTTTATAATTTCGAAACTTTCATCTTCAATAGTTTTGTGGTTCTTGGAGTGTGTGTGTGTGTGTGTGTGTGTGTGTGTGTGTGTGTGCGCGCGCGTGCGTGTATGCATATGTATATTTGTACACATGTACATATGTGTGAACATATATATCACATGTGTATTTCCAATAAATAAATATTTCTTAATTTTGAGCAAAATGGGCATTTTGCCTTCTTCCATAGAGAAAACAGGTATTATAGCTCCATCTTTGTGAGCATGATACAATGCCTGATTTTGATTTGGGTTCATATGTATATGACAGAATATAATGAATCATCTGTCTTCCTGATTCAATTGAATTAATTGCTTGTCAAATATAATGAATTATATATAGAGAATGATCCTTGTTATGCCACCTTCAAAGAAATCAAATATAAAAAGGTTAATTCAGTGATAGTATCATATAAAAGGGTTAATTCAGTGATAGTATCGTGTGTTATTGTCAGTCAATGAACCAAATATTAAAGCAAAGAAAAGACTTGTTTCACTCTTTCTACAGATGATAAGAAATAGAAAAAAAATGAAAGAAAACCCAAACTTCACAAATATTAAGGTCCTACTAAAAGCATTATTAGGTATTAAGGGAGACCACAGAACCATACCCCTAGAGGTAAGCTCTACACCTTAAATTAGAATTTATTTAGTCCAGTCTCCTCACTTTTTTGCTTAGAAAAGTTAATTTACTTGCCCCAAGTCACATAATCAGTAATAAGGCAGAGCTAGGATCTGAACTTGGGTTCCATGTCTAAGTTTAGCACGACATCATACTGCTTCCCTTTGGATATTAAAGAAAATACAAAATACACACATATATATGAGTTAAATGCTAAATAAAAGCTTATTCGTCAATTCCATGCTTTTTCTTCTCTCATTTTAGGCTCTGGCTTGCTGTGCTACTGACCTATTAGCTCTTTGTGTCCTGAGACCACCAGGAGAATTTGGGGTTGACATTGCCTTGGGGACTTCTCAAAGGTTTGGGGTACCACTTGGCTATGGGGGACCACATGCTGCCTTTTTTGCTGTCCGGGAAAACTTGGTGAGAATGATGCCTGGAAGAATGGTGGGTGTGACAAGGTAAAGCCTGGATTCTCCCTTTTTCATGTTTAGTACTTTTCCTTGGTTTCTTTCCCCGAATATCAAGACCAGAATGTACTTTGCACTTTCGCTGTGTTCTTCTCTTCTTTTTGTGCTATGTGGATGAATGAAGCTAGTACCTAAGAGAGAGGTAGAAGAAAGAATAGCCTTTCAGTCCAGGGAACACCATCCTACTTTCCAGCCTCCCTAAGCATGTGCATGGCTGCAGTAGAAGAGCGGGACTGCTCAGCCACGGCATCTTTTGGGAAGCACTAGCTTTCAGTTTCCACCATGAGGTAGTGATAGGTGTTTCCATGGTACCTCCTTAAAAGGAGCTAGTCTCTGACCCATTTTGTTACTTGCTCTCAATTCCTCAGTGAAAATGGTTCCAGGAATAGGGTGTTGGTTATATCTGCCCACATGGTTTACCTCTCAGGATAAGATCATCACTTGTCTTAGGGACTGACAAATTCTATTCATGGCCTTTCATTTCCCTGTCCAGTGCCACCCTAAGCCTGCATTGGATTTTGCCAAGATAGTTTCTAGTAGGTGTAGGCAATTCTGTAGTTTTTCCTAGAATGCTTTATTATAGACTACAGAATAGATGCCGATAAGATTATGCCTGTGCAGACCAAATAAAATTTATTAGCGCTGTATTTAAGTGATAATCATTCTGAAAATAATTCAACTCAAATATCACCTTGTGAGAAGCCTCCCTTGAAAATGCGGGCCCTCCCTACCCCCCAAGAAATCACCTTTCTCATAAAACCTCATATTTTGTACTTCCCTGATACACATGTGTATTAGTAATGTGTATTATATCTATTTTTGTTTTATTTTTCTTCTTATTTAGAGTTCTATAAGGGAGTGGATCCTATTTTATCTAAACTTTGTGTCTCTTCTAGCATACAGCACTGTGTCCTGGATATAGTAGCTAATTGATTTTTGAACGAACAAATGAATTACTATTAATTTAGCTTGGGAAATTTCTGAGCTTTGGAGGTGGCTTCATATTTATTTATCCTTTTTCCTTCATCATATTGTACATCCTACAAGTATTTGAAGCCAAGTTCTTTTAGAAATTTTCCCAGCATTAGTTTATGAGCCTGAACCACAGGATGTCTTAAGGACATCTGCAGGACTTTGACCTTCATGTAGCTTTTTGTGTATTTTCTTGAGGGTTTCTAAATTATCTAGTGTCAAGCTGTGTCATTCCTGAAACCCCATGACAGTTAATGGGAAAAATTGGCTGTGTCTGTTAGACCATGTGTTAGCAGCTGAGCAAATAATACCTATGAGCAAATAGCCTAGTTAGTTAACATTATGAAATTTTGGGGGTATTTTGTTCTGCAAGCATATTCCTTTTTTTTTTCCCACTAAAGATAGAGGGAAAAAACCTCTAGTGATATCTACACAATAGACTAGATGACAAGAATTCTTTTCCAACTATTGATAAATTCTGTCTTTGTATTTGTACATATTTGCATTTATAGAATCATTTCCTTTGGGCTAAAGATATTAGAAGTTGGTTTAGCTTAGGCAAATATAGGGCTAAACTTGGGCCATTCCTCTTTCCTTACCGAAGGCTTCATGATGCAAAGCAAAACCTTTGGAGTAAAAGATTAGAGGTCCAGAGAGTAAGCCCCTCACATGGTACAGGGCAACACCTCTTTCCTCAGTGAGGAAAGCACCCCAGCTGGTGGTGAGTCAGGCTGACCAAATCCTTTCTTCTTTGACCCAGGGATGCTACAGGAAAGGAAGTATTCCGTCTTGCCCTACAGACTCGAGAGCAACACATCAGGAGAGATAAGGCTACAAGCAACATCTGTACAGCTCAGGTACAAGACAAACAAATGTACCTGCACAGTTAAACATCCTGTAGCAATAACTCCTGCTGCATGAAAGGAAGACTTTTATTTTTAAAATTAAAAAAAAATTACTTATTTTCTGTTTTCCTGTCACTGGCATTTCCCAATATATTTTTCTCCCTCTCCTCCTCCTCCTCCTCCTCCTCCTCCTCCTCCTCCCAGAGAACTATCCCTTACAATAAAGACTAAAAAAGAAAGAGGAGGAAAAAAGCAGTTCAGCAAAACTAATACATAGAAAAAGTCTGACATTACATGGGAAATCTGATTTAAATGATGGCCCCAAGAGCCCATATAGTTTGTTCTTGTTCATTCATTCAGTTGCATCTGACTCTTCGTGACCCTCTTTCCATAGGGTTTTCTTGGCAAAGATACCAAAGTGGTTTGCCATTTCTTTCTTTAGTGGATTAAGGCAAGTAGAAGTGACTTGCCTCGGGTCACACAACTAGTGAGTGTCTGAGGCCATATTTGAACTCAGTTCTGTCCTGACTCCAGGCCTAGTGCTCTATTCACTGAGTCATCTGGCTGCCTCTTCATCTAGTTTAACTCCCATTTTTGGGGAGAAGATGAAATTGAGGCCCAGGGAGGGAACTTCTCCAAGGTAACCCAGCAATTCAGGGGCAGAGTGAAGCCTGAAACATTAGTAACAGATCTACTTTTCCAGGGTGTCAAAGTTTACAAAGTACTTTCCTTGTCACAGCCCTGGAAAGTCGGTAATAAATAATCCATGTTTTTTCCATTTTACAAATGAGAAGGCATAGTAGTTTACCCCAAATCACCAGGTCAGTGGGTCAGAATTCAGGTCTATACTGCTTTCTTGTACAAGAGCACACTGCAAATGACTGGTCATAGGATCACAGATTTAGAATTGGGAGAGGCACTGGAAGTTATTTAGTCTCTTATTTTACAGATCAGAAAACTGAGGCCTAGGGATGTCAAGTGACTTGCTCCAGGTTGTATAGGTTGTGCCAGAGCCAGGATTTGAACTTATGTCCTCCAACTCCAGATGTACCATTCTTTCTGCTATACCGTGATGCCTTTCTCATGTATAATATATGTATATATGTATGTATATCTATATATATGCATGTATATACGTATATGTATATGTGTATATATATGTGTGCACACATATATATAGAGAGAGAGATAGATAGATATCTATATCTGTATCTATGCATATAGATATAGATATATGCATGCACACCCGCAGGTATACATATATACACACATATGTATATGTGTGTGGGGAGGAAGCGAGGAAGCCCTCTTCAGTTTATCTTTATGCTGAACTCTTAAACAAATACTCCAGTGGTCATTTCCTAAATGGTCAAATACAGGCAATTTCATTATAGAATTTGTAACATCAGCTGGTTTTCAGATGACTTCCAATATCCAGTGATCATCACATTAACCACTTTTAGCCACACCTGGACTACAATTCCTGAACTGTCCTTGTCTTTTTAGGCTCTTTTGGCTAACATGGCTTCCATGTTTGCCATCTACCATGGCTCCAGTGGGCTCAAGCACATTGCCAGGAGGGTGCACAATGCCACCTTGATTCTAGCAGAAGGTGAGTAGTTTGTCTATTGTAAATCTCTTGGATTGGGAAAGGATATAGTAGATCAATTTCTTCCTTTCAGAAGAATTCCTATCATTAGACATGGCTGCTTAATCACCAACCACAGCAACTATAAAAAGCCTTTGCTTTTTGCTATCGCATTAATGTCACAATAATTCATTATAAGGTTGACAGGGTCAGTAACCCTGTGAAATAGGTTATCGAAGTATTATTATCTTCATTGCTCTCATAGAGAATTGCTATTCCTTGTACATAGTTGTACAGATTATAAATGTTGGAGCTGGGATTCAGTTCTGACTCCAAATCCAAAGTTAATTCCATTATATTATACTGGAGGTGAGTTTTTAAATTGCTCAGAAGCAGAATCCTATCAAAACTGAGGTTCAAAGAGTTCAAGTAACTTTCTCAAGATCTTAAAGTATCAGAACTGAGGTTTAAATCCGGGCTTCTTGTCTCCAGGTCTAGCACTTTTTCTGCTACTCTGTTAAATTTTTTTTTTTATTAGCTGAATACTGTTGAAAAAGTTACAAATGTACTATATACCCCTTTTATTATACTGGTGTAGGGCTGGTCCTACCTTCTTTTAAGAGTAACCATAATATATCAGATTTATCTCTCCCTGTCTCCACCATAAAGTCCTCCTATCCTTCCTCATGGCTTGAAGGTGACCTTGGTTTCTCAAAGATTATGCCAGGTTTTTTTTTTTTTTTTGGCGCGGGGAGGGTTGTGAGGCTATCAGGGTTAAGTGATTTGCCCAGGGCTACATAGCTAGTAAGTGTCAAGTGTCTGAGGCCGTATTTGAACTCAGGTCCTTTTGAATGCAGTGCTGGTGCTCTATATACTGCCCCACCTAATTGCCCCCTATTTTTTTTATTATAATATGTATAATACCATTCCAGAATGCCTATATTTGTTATTTATTGCACATAATTTGGGGTCACTATGTTCTAACCACTAAAGGTTTTCAAAGATTGATTATGGTTTTCATCAAATTTATGTCGACGAATTTGTTTATTAATGGTTTTTTTAATTGTCAATGTCTGAGTCATCCACACCGCCATCAACCCAGAATTCATAAGCATGTACCATATGCAGTCTGGCAGGGAGCTAGGGAAGCTACCAAGAAGCTCACCAAATACTCTTGTATAGGGGAAGACATTTAGCACAACAATCTTTTTTTTAAAATTTTATTTAATTTATTTAATATATTTAGTTTTCAGCATTGATTTTCACAAGAGTTTGAATTACGAATTTTCTCCGCATTTCTACCCTCCTGCCTACTCCAAGATGGCATATATTCTGGTTGTCCCGTTCCCCAGTCAGCCCTCCCTTCTGTCACCCCACTCCCCTCCCATCCCCTTTTCCCTTCTTCCCTTGTAGGGCAAGATAAATTTCTATGCCCCATTGCCTGTGTATCTTATTTCCTAGTTGCATGCAGAAACTTTTTTTTCTTTTTGAATGTCTGTTTTTAAAACTTTGAGTTCCCAATTCTCTCCCCTCTTCCCTCCCCACCCACCCTCCCTAAGAAGGCAAGCAATTCAACATAGGCCACATGCGTATCATTACGTAAAACCCTTCCACAATACTCATGTTGTGATGCTCCTTCCTAACCCTATCCTCCTTTATTGAATTATCTCCCTTGACCCTGTCCCTTTTCAAAAGTGTTTGTTTTTGATTACCTCCTCCCCCTGTCTGCCCTCCCTTCTATCGTCCCCCCTTTTTTATCTTCTTCCTCCTTCTTTCCTGTGGGGTAAGATACCCAATTCAGTGTTTTTCCTCCTCAGGTCAAATCCGATGAAAGCAAGATTTACTCATTCCTCCTTACCTGCCCCCTCTTCCCTTCCAACGAACTGCTTTTTCTTGCCACTTTTATGTGAATTAATTTACCCCATTCTATCTCTCCCTTTCTCCCTCTCTCAATATATTCCTCTCTTATCCCTTAATTTGATTTTATTTTTTTGGATATCATCCCTTCATAGTCAACTCACCCTGTGCCCTCTGTCTATATCTATATATACACCTACACATATACATACATAGACACATATACATGTATATATACATACACACACACACATATATGCATATTCCTTTCAGCTACTGTGATCTGAGATCTCATGAATCATACACATCATCTTTCCATGTAGGAATGTAAACAAAACAGTTCAACTTTAGTAAGTCCTTTATGATTTCTCTTTCTTGTTCACCTTTTCATGCTTCTCTTGATTGTTGTGTTTGAAAGTCAGATTTTCTATTCAGCTCTGGTCTTTTCACTGAGAAAGCTTGAAAGTCCTCTATTTTATTGAAAGTCCATATTTTGCCTTGGAGCATGATACTCAGTTTTGCTGGGTAGGTGATTCTTGGTTTTAATCCTAGCTCCATTGACCTCCGGAATATCGTATTCCAAGCCGTTTGGTCCCTTAATGTGGAAGCTGCTAGATCCTGTATTATCCTGATTGTTTTTCCAGAATACTCAAATTGTTTCTTTCTGGCTGCTTGTAGTATTTTCTCCTTGACCTGGGAGCTCTGGAATTTGGCGACAATATTCCTAGGAGTTTTCTTTTTGAGGAGGCAATCTGTGGATTCTTTCAATTTCTATTTTACCCTCTGGCTTCCTCACCTTCCTCACCAGCTTCACCACCCTCTTCTTTCTCACCTTCCTTGTCTTCAGATTCATCCTTGGCACCTTTTTCTTCACTTCCTTTCTCTTCTTCTCTCCCCTCCTCCTCTTCCTCACCTTCTCCTCCTTCAGAGCGGGGCTTGTGCTGCTTGTCTATGCAAGGTCTGGCTGTTTCTATTAAACTACAAAGGCTTTGAGTATGGACAGAGTGATAGCATAAGAGTCTGTTTGAGCATCAGTCTAGCTAAATTTAAAGAAGTTCATTACCCCAAGGATGGCCACCTTGAATTTTTTGACCATAGCAACTTGGGCAGGCAGGTTTCTTATGATGGCCCTGTGCTAAGATCTCAGGATATAAATGTAAGTAAAAAGAAAGTGCCTGTCCTGAGGGAGATTTCATCCTCATGAGGGAAGTCAACATAGAAAAAGAAGCAGAAAGAGGTGGGGGAGTAAAGAGTCACAAACACAGCTGGGAGGGCAATGAAGGGTGTCCAGTCTGGGTCTTTCCAAATTCCTGGAAAGAATTTGGCAATGGGAGAAGGGGGCCAACATGGCTGAGAGATGTTTCAAGGTGAGAACTCAAAGATTATTAATTAAGGTACGGATTGCATTGGTAGAGCATCCCCAAGGTGATACATTTATATGCCCTTGCATATTGCAGTATCTTTCCCAAAATTTCATCTAGAGGCAGCTAGGTGGTGTAGTGGTTAGCGAGGGTTTAAATGTGATCTGAGAATTTTATTAGCTCTGTGACCCTCAGTGAGTCACTTAACTTGTGTCTGCCTCACTTCTCTCAAATGTAAAATGGGGATAATTATAGTACTTATCTCAAAGGTTGTTGTGAGGATCAAATAATATTTGTAAAGTGCTCAGCACATTAAGTAGGCACTTAATAAATCCCTTCCTTCCCTCCTTCCTTCCTTCATTCTCTCCTTCCTTCATCCTTTCTTCCTTTCCTTCCTTCCTTCCTTCCCAAAACAACATAGACTTAAGAAGGAGAAGAGGAAACAGTCTCATGGTGCAATGGGATAATCAGGGCCATGAGATGGCTCAGTGGATAGAGCACCAAGCCTGGAGTCAGAAAGATTTGGGTTCAAATCCAGGCTTACTACTAGTTCTGTGACCCTGGGGCAAGTCACTTATCCTATTTGCCTCAGTTTCCTCCTGTGTAAAGTGGGAATAATAATGGCACCTACCACCCAAGGTTGTTGTGAAGATGAAATGATATATAATAATTTTAGTTTTTTTAACTATATAATATGTGTTAACTTATTTTTGATATCCATGGAGGAGTTTTCTGTTTATAATAAAACTAGCTCTCCTGTTTTTTGTTTTTGTTTTCAACTAGGTCTTAAGCGAGCTGGTCACAAGCTACAACACGATTTGTTCTTTGATACCTTGAAGATCCAGTGTGGCTGCTCCCTGAATGAGGTTTTGGACAGAGCAGCTCAGAGGCAGATCAACTTCCGGCTCTTCAGAGACGGCTCGGTAAGCGGAATTCAATTCCTTGGTCTTTCTACAACCTCTTTGTCACTTGGAGTCCACTTCTCTGAGTCTTTTAGCAAGTGCAACTGCATGTTTTGGAGATGCCTCCTTTCTTCCCACTGAGGTACGTGTGTCTTCATTTGGCCACAAGCTAAGTATCTCCTCTCTCTATTGAAGAATTTTGTTTTCAGAGATGGAGAATAGAGGCATATGTCTTCCACATGACGCTTGGTTCTTGGTTCTTAGGGTTTTATGTTGTCCTTTATGGCAATTTCTGGATAGTGACTTCTGCCACTTTCCTGAGGATAGGGATTTCTTTGGGATAGGGAACTTCAGGTGAGGAAACTCCCCCATGCAACTTGGGCCTTTCCCTGCAATTTATAGTCTTTGATGATTGCCTAGACCACTGACTTGTCCAGGGTTACACAGGTGGTCCTTGAATCAAAGCTTTTGAGATCCACTTTCTATTCTTTTGTGGCTGTGTGATCCTAAGTAAGTTACTTAACCTCTTCCACCTCGGGTACCTCATTCTATAGAATGAAGATAATAATTGTTGTTCGGTCATTTTTCAGTCATGTTTGACTCTTCATTATCCCATTTGGGGTTTTCTTGGCAGAGATACTAGAGTGGTTTGCCATTTCCTTCTCCAGCCCATTTTATAGATGAGGAAACTGAGGCTAGTAAGTGTCTGAGGCCAGATTTGAACTCAGGAAGATGAGTCTTCCTGACTCCAAGCCTGGCACTCTATCCGCTGCACTACTTAGCTGCCCTCACAGGGTTGTTGTGAGGATCAAATGAGATAACAGAGGAAAAGCACTTTGCAAAAACCTTAAAGTACTATGTAAAAGTTAGTTGTTATTTTGTAGCAGTAGATAGTAGTAGTGGTAGTACTAGTAATTGTAGTAGTAGTAGTAATAGTATAATTGCCTTCTTAGTCCCTTTTCACAATCAGAGATGGAGGTTCATTCTGTTTTACCATTCTCATCCTTACCACTCTCCTTCAAGGCTGCATTTCTCTCCTAGAAATCTGAGTTCTAATTCTGACTTTTCAATTTGTTAACTGAATTTAGGCAAGTCACCTGTGGGAGAAGAATAAGAGAAAAGCCCTATCCTACTTCCAACATCATAGTTGAGTGCTGATTTTTGATCAGAATGCATCCAGACTTCCACTTCTGGCCATCACTCTCATTGAAGGCCATGGGGGTGGGGAACAGTCAGAATATAATACTCGGTCATTTGTCTGCTGCTATTATCAAAGTGTAGAATGGCTCAGGGATCTGGGCATGCCAGAGGAAGTGAAGCTGTGGGGGCAGCATCCCTCTAATATCTTTTGGTGCCCCTTTTCTCATGCTGACATGAGCAGGCAGATTTCTACCTGCCAAGGCCAAGTAGATTAGAATAAGTGATGCAATTGTGTCATAATGAAAGGAACAATGAATTTGGAGTGGGATGATCTCTTCTAGTTGGCAATTGTGTGACTTTAAACAGGTCACTTAACTTCTCTGGACTTGAATTTCCTAATTGTTAGAATGAGAACATTCAACATGACTAGAGGACATCTAAGGATCCTTTAAACTTTTGATGACTTCATAATTAGCTGTGTTCCATTAGGCTAATGAGGATGTTGTACAGCAATTTTTGATTCATTTGGCCTTTCTCTAGTGGTCCTGGAATACCAAGTTAATGATTCCTTTTTTTTTTGTTTGTTTGGGGTTATAGTTTGGCATTTCCCTTGATGAAACAGTCACAGAAAAAGATCTGGATGACTTGTTGTGGATTTTTGGCTGTGAGTCCTCTGCGGTAAGTCAGATTGAAATTTGAATACCTAAAAATTCACCTTTGGGACCAGGCTAGTGTGGGTGGTAGCAGAGCATGTGAACAACAAAGATGTAGCCACATCTTAAGAAAATAATTAAGCTGATGAGTCTCTGTTGGGAGAATTCTTACAAGGCTATGACTCTTTATAAGCGGTCACTTGATGGTCTAAATGTAAGAAACCAGAGCAAGATGTACATCTTAAAATGATTGAAGGCACTGAAAATATTTGGTCAGAAGCAGGTGCTTTGCCTCTTTCAAGAGGGACATGATGTTCAGTATGAGGAAGGTGCGAGTCCTCATGCAGCACTCTGCAGAGAGGTGATGAGGGTGTGATCACATATGTACTGCGTGTCCAGTTCTGAGGGCACCATTTTAGGGAAGACACTGACAAACTACAGTACATCCCAAGGAAAGTAAAGAGGCTAAAGGCCACACCATACAAACATCTGTTGAAGGAATTAGGATGTTTAACCTAGGAAAGAGATAATTTGGGGATGGAGGATGGGGAACAATGATCAAAAAGTATTTGAAAGGGTATTGTAGAAGAGAGATTAGATATATTCTCTCTGGCTCCAGAGGGCAAAACCAGACATAATGGGCAAAAGTTACAGGTAGTCAGATTTCTACCTGATGTAAGAAAGGACCTTATAAATAGATTTGTCCAAAAATAGAATGGATTGGGGGCAGAGTCAAGATGGCAGAGTATGGGCAGCAACTCAGCTGAACTCTCCCAACATTCCCCTCCTAACAACTTTAAAATAACTCCTTAAATCAAATTTTGGAGTAGAAGAGCCAATAGAGAGTCAGAGTGAGACATTTTTTCCAGCTTAAGACAACATAGGAGGTTGGCAGGAGATGTCAGGTGGGAGCCTGGAGAGAGGCAGCAGTACCAGCTGTGGGTCTTGGAGGTGACTGTGATAGTGGCAGCAGCAGCAGCTTTTTGGAGCTCTCAGCCCAGAGACAGTAGGGGTGCTGGTGGTGATGGTGGAGGCTGGACAAGAAAGAGAAAGATTACAGAGGATTTTTTGTTGACACTGGCTATAGCTGGTGCTGACTGGCAATTCTACCGCCCGTATACAGCTCTGGGTCACAGTTCCAGGTGGAGAGGAGTGCTTGTGGTCAATCACAAAGGAACAGGGGTCCTGGTTGAAGTTCCAAGGCCAAGTGGAGTGCTATCACTTGTGATTAAGGGGGAACAGGGACCCTTTCTAGGTAAAGAACAGAGCTTTACCTCTCCCTGGATCACACCACCTTGGACATGCCAAAAACTGGCTCTCAGCCACCCCAGAACTAACTCTGAAAACAGCAGCGCAAAAAAGCCTGAATCTTGGCACAGTGCCTCCCCATCTCTAGGTGAGCAAAGCCCAAGTTAATATCAGAAAAAGAATTATTAATAACTTAAAAATTTAATTTTAGTAACTCAGCACCTACAGTTAGGAAAATTTCTCTCATTCAGGCAGAGGTTTGGCTTTCAGCCACCTTATGTATGAGGCAAAAATAAGGATAGTACATTTTTATATAAGATAGGTGAGCAGAGTATATCAGTGTCTGTAACTGGACAGGCTCAGGGAGTGGAACCTGGGGAAAGAGCAGACTCGTTTTTGGAATTTCCCTCAGTCCTTGAAAAGCTGAGTATGATTGATAGTTTCAGCCCAAGCCTTCATTTCTGAGATGCCTGTGTAGGGATCCGAGGGCCTTTTGGGGCTACATCTCAGCCCTCCTTTCAGACCCCTTTGATTTCTTCTTTTGTATATTGCCCTTGTGCCACAAATTTTTGCTTAAGTCCTGGGCATGGCTGGGGATGCTGTCTCCCCATTGTTGTTGCTGCTCAGTCCTTGAAGTCCATGTTTTATAGAAAGTTTTTATAGAAAGTTCTCACAATCCAAATGACCATTGCCACATCATACATAGCTGCTTATTTCCTTGGAAGTCAAAAAAGTGATGATAGATGTGTTGTCCACCATTATTGTTAAAATAATGTTGAATTAAAAACACTAGATGTCCTAGAAACTCAACTTTTACACGTCATCACAACCAGATAGCTCTATGAAAGATGTTCATTTTTCTTCTCTTATCTAATCCACAACAATTTTTCTGCTTTCTATTGGTATAGGAGCTGGTTGCTGAGAGCATGGGAGAAGAGAAGAAGGGTATCCTAGGGACCCCATTTAAAAGAACCAGCCCATTCCTGACACATCAAGTGTTCAACAGGTTAATATAGCTCCCTTGATATCTGCATTTTGCATTGTGCAAGCAGTTTGAATTTGAGGCTCCTTTTGATGGCAACTGATTGATTCACAACCTTTAAAAGTATATTCCTCTTTTTTCAGCAGTGTTTCTTTGCTTAACAAATATAGGGGTCACAGTTTAATAAATCCTAGAAGTACGTTTTAAGATAGGGTATTAGCTTCAGAAATTTGGTAAGCTTTTAACTTCACATTCCCTTAACCATTCTTCTTTCCCAGCTCCCAGATGTCATGATTTTTGCCTTCTTATTATGCTGATAACCATTAACAGTCTATTCCAAACCTCTCAGGCCAAGAATCTCTTAGGAGTTATCCTGTCCCTTTCTCCTAGAGTTGAGTTCTTAACCTGGAGCCCATGACTTCATTTTAAAAATGTTTTGAGAAGTGTATTTCAATATTCCCCGCTAATCCAATGTACTTTTTACACATTTCAAACACGATTCTGAAATGAGGTCCATAGGCTTCACCAGACTGCCAAAGGGTCCAAGACACACAAAGATTAGGAACCCCTGTCCTGGAGCAATAACATGTTGTAGGTTTACCAAGCATCCTCATTATATCTTTCTGAGTATAAATATTATTTCCCTCACTGCACAAATGAAGAAACTCTGTGATTTCTCAGTTGTTAACTCAGGTGGTATATACTGAAGCTGTGATTTAGGCTCTTATCTCCTATGTCCAAGTTCAGCACCTTGTCCATTCTGTCATGCAGCCTTCCTGTTGTGTTGTCTGATGCCTGATTTGATACCCTTTGGGGGTAGTTGTTACATCTTAGCATCTTTTAGAAAGTTGTATGTAGGCTGACCCATTTGGTTCTGAACGTGGATTCTGTGTTCTATCACAGCTACCATTCGGAAACTAATATTGTCCGCTACATGAAGAAACTGGAGAACAAAGATATTTCTCTCGTCCACAGCATGATTCCTCTGGTAGCTATGACTTTCTCTGTTGTTTTCTTGTCTCGTCCTCAGTCTCTTGCTAGAGTATGGAGGTAGACACTCTAGGTGGGATTGAGGGTGGATGGAAGGAATTAAATACAATAATAATATGATGCTTTTTTCTGGGGGGGTTGTTTCTTAAAGGGATCTTGTACGATGAAGCTCAACAGTTCATCTGAACTTACAGTAAGTACATCAATTTCATTAAATGTTTACTTATTGGAGCATCTTGCATTCCAGTGTATCCTAAGCCCATAGTTGCCTATCCTCTGCATCATAGCTGCTTACGCATCCTTTACTTCAGGGTTTCCAACTTGGGGCCCATGAACTTGGTTTTTAAAATATTCTGATAACTATATTTTAACATAATAGGTTTCTTTTGTAATCCTATATATTTTATTCTGAGGAGTCCACAAGTTACACCAGCCTGCCCAAGGGGTCCAGAACATAGTGAAGGTGAAAAAACCCTGCTTTACAATGATATGGGAATCAGTGTTTTTTAAAGTAATGTTTTATCTTTTCCAATTACATGTAAAGATAGTTTTCAACATTCTTTTTTTATAATGTGTATAGGCCTTAAACAGAACCATAACTTATGTGTGTTTTCTCCCCTCCTCCTCTTCAGCCAATCACATGGAAAGAATTTGCCAACATCCATCCCTTTGTGCCTCTAGACCAAGCTCAAGGTTATCAGCAACTTTTCCGAGAGCTGGAGAAGGATTTGTGTGAAATTACAGGCTATGACAAAGTTTCCTTCCAACCTAACAGGTAACTGACATCCCTCATGTCAGTGATGTGACTTGAGAATAAGAATCCAATTTGGGAGACTGTCACTTATTTGTGCCTAGTGGGTCAACAATAAGAACAGCTAGCAATTATATCATTAAACCCCTCTGTCAACTCTCTATGACAATAAATCACAGAAAAGGTGCTAACCTGCAGTAATAGAGGGAATTCCTGATACCAGTGAAAGCACAGATCCATCTTCTTCCTCCCATCCTCGTCCAGAACCACTGGACCTCAGTTTTGTCATCTGTAAAATGAATTGTAGGGAGAGGTTGTTAGAGGAAGGGACCAGTATTTGAATTGGATAATGGCTAAGCTCTCTTCTATTTCTAAGTTTGTGGTCCTTTGATCTTTATAGAGGGCCAAGTGTGTTGTAGTGGACAGAAGACTTCATCTGGATGCAAGAAGACTTGAGTTTTTATTCTACCTCTGAGACTTACTAGCTGGGTAACTAGCCCTGCTCTAAGGAGGTGGATCAGTTTCCTTATGTAAAGCTAACTTGGGTCCAGTGAATGGTCCAGTGAAACCCAAGATGCAGATGGAAAGCACAAGAAAAATGACTTTGTGTTCTGTTTTTCCTCACATGGGTAGTACATTGGTGAACATCAGTCCTGGAGCCTATATCATCTACCTGTCTCCTACAACTGATGGCTTCTGTATTTTGGCTTTTGCCAAGTTATAGGTGATACAATGTTCCCATATTCCTTGTTTTTAATTTTTTTTACATTTGTTCTCCCCCTCCCTAATTCCTTGAAAAGGTAAGCAATATGATACTCATTATACATGTGAAGTCATGCAAAAATGTTTTTAAAAAACCAAGAAAAATAAAGTGAGAGAAATAAGATTCAATCTGCATTCAGAATTCATCAGTTCTCTCCTTGGAGGTGGATAGTATTTTTTCATTGAGCCCTTTCAAATTGTAATGTATCGTTGTATTGATAAAAGTAGCTAAGTAACTGAAAACAGTTGATTATCATTATAATATTGCTCTCCCTGTGTACAATGTTCTCCTGGTTCTGTTCACTTCATTTTGCATCAGTTCATATAAGTCTTCAAAGGTTTTTCTGAAACCATCCCCTTTGTTATTTCTTATAGTATAATAGTATTCCATCACAATCATATACCACAACTTGTTCTGCCATTCCCCAGTTAATGAGCATTCCCTCAATTTTCAATTCTTTTCCACCACAAAAAAAAGCTGCTATAAGTATTTTTGCATATGTGAGTCCTTTTCCTTTTTCTTTACCTCTTTAGGAATGGTATTGCTGGGTCAAAGGGTATGTAGTTTTATAGCCCTTAGGGCACAACTCAAATGTTTTTTCAGAATCCTTGGATCAGTTCCCAACTCCACCAAAACTGCCCAGCCAGAATTTATGATAATTATATTAGTTCACATTTCTTCTGGGCTGTAAGGTTTATAAACTGCTTTTCTTACCACAGCCTGGGGAGCTAGTGATTACAGGTATTATGATCTGTTTTATAGAGAAGGACACTTCATAAATATGACAAGTGTCAAAGCTGGGTTTCACACCACTTCAGGGCCCTTGTCTTCAAATCATCGATGATCTTTAAAAACTTCTCTTGTTTTAGTGTATATTAAAAATGAAGAGACTTTGCCCTCTAGTGGTTAAATATGGACACATCTTCAGTGCCCTATTGAAACGAGATTGCAATGTAGCCATTGGCTTCTGACCTGCTTGTTTGTGGTCAATGACATTTTACTCTTTCGTGGAGCTGGTAACATTCCTACTTCCTGCCAGATATAGGGCAGCCTAATGATCAGGAGATCTGTACACCCTTTTTGGCCATTGGTGAATGAACTGGAAGCTGATTTCTATTTATCTGAATGTCCTCATCATTATGATTGGGGGGCGAAAATGTGGTTATTTGTCTCTGTCTCACATAGAGGTGGTGTAGCTTGGTTGGGTGACATTTTGCAGTAGGATGTAAGAGTGGGGAACGGGATGGTCACAGGATTAGAGGGTTGAGCTGGAAGAATCCTTAGAGATCAACTCCCTTATTGTAAGCAGAAACTGAGATCCATAGAAGTTAAGTGACTTGGCCAAGGTTATACAGCTAGTGAGTAATAGGGCCATCATTCAACAAACATTTATCAAAAGTCTACTACTATGTGTACCATGAGATCCTGGGCAGCAGAAATACAAGGACCAAAATCAACAATCACTCTAATAAAGGGAATAAACACATGCAGAAATAAAAATATAAGGAAAACTGAGCATTGTTATCTGGGGTATCAGCAAGGTCT
The DNA here is from genome assembly GCF_011100635.1 of Trichosurus vulpecula. NCBI lineage: Eukaryota > Metazoa > Chordata > Mammalia > Diprotodontia > Phalangeridae > Trichosurus > Trichosurus vulpecula. Next base: position 86,690,867 of record NC_050581.1, on the reverse strand, counting down.
TTACAGAGAAGGTTGCACCTGAGCTCAGCCTTGAAAGCAGTCAAAGATTCTGAAAGGCCCAGGTAAGAAAGAAGGCATGGAGTTTTGAGCTGAGAGAACATTAAATAGTGTAGTTTGATGCAAACTAATGGAGAAATAGAGAATGAAATAAGGCTAGAAATATAGAAGTACTTTGCAAAGGCAACTTAAATGCCTGTCCAAGGACTTTTAATTTTATCCTTTGGGCAAGGTGGAGCCATGTAAGCTTTTTGAGCAAAAGATGTTAGACCTGTGGAGTAAGATTATTTTGTCAGCTGGGTGGAAGATAGACTGGAAAGTGGAGAGACTTGAAGTGAGTAGACATCAATTAGGATGCTATCCTAGTAGGCCATGTGAGAGGCAATTAACATCCAAACTAAGGTAAATGGTTGTGTGAGTGAATATGAGACAAATATAGAGATGTCCCAGAGGAAGAATCGACAAGAGTTGGCAACTGCTTGGATAGGATAGGTAAGGGAGAGAAAAGAGTCAAGGATCTTTCCAAGGTTATAAAATTGGGTGTCTGGAAAAATGGTGTTTCTTCTGCCATCCATTAGCATCATTTCAACCCAGCTGCATTCTTATTCATTCTTTGTCCCTTCCCCGAGGAAATACAGCTAACTTCTCCCCCAACCCCCATTTTATGGTCCTTAGCTTTTCTCACCAGCCTCAGCTCATTTTGAGTCTTATTCTTCCTGGCATTATTTTTGAGGACCATTTTATACTTAAACTATCCTTGCAACTATCTTATATACGTGTCTTTAAAATTTGAATTGGCTGGGAACTTCCTTGTGCATCAGTCACTTTTGGTAGTGTGCTCTCAGCTCTCACAAATTAGTACAAGGTGGCTCCAGCATACCACTGGACTCACTTTGACAACTCCCCTTTCTTTTCTGCTCATCAGAATTGTTTCTCTTTCTTTTTCTTTGGGGGAGGGGGAGGGTTTGTTTGTTTTTTTGGAGTCTTATTCTTAAGATCTTATTCATCCTGGCTGAAATTCCCCTGAAGAATTTTAGTCCATGGACTCCTACTTTTCCTTTTTTCAGAACCCTTGGATTTTGCTCTCCCTAAATCTAGGTGCACATGAGATTATGTTCAACTTCTCTCACTTCTATCACAAACTCTGAAATGGAGTAGTTACTTCCCTTGCAGGTATCATCATTTCCACCATCATAACCAGATCCTATCTGGTGGTAAGAATGAGATCCAGAGTAGAATTTCTTCTTGTTATCATACAAATTGTTCTCCTGGTTCTGCTTGCTTCATTCTGCATCAGTTCATATAAGTCTTAAGGTTTCTCTGAAACTGTTCCATTATTTCTTGTAGCACAATAGTAGCATTCTATTATATTTATATATCATTTGTTTAGCCATTCTCCAATTGATGGATACTTTGATAGTTTTCGGATTTTTGCCACTACTACATGCACACACACTCAGACACACACACAGATACACACACAGGTAAATGGGCCTTTTTCTTCTTTTATCTCTTTAGGGAAATGCCTAGAAGTGGTATACAAGCATCCAATTTTTTTAACAGCCTTTATTAGTTTTGCTCAATTCCTGGGCAGGAGCCCATCATTCCTAAATTTTAAAGTCACGTTCCAGAAATTCCTTTCTCAAATACCATATTCTTTAACAACTATATGCTGATGTGTGTGTGTGTGTGTGTGTGTGTGTGTGTGTTTGTGTGTATTGCCAAACTGAAATATGATGATATATCTTGAACCCACAACGGGTAAAATAGGTATTAAAATGTAGCATCAAAATGAAGCCAGCTTCTAGACTTTCCATTTCCATCTGACCGACTGTACCTGAGGGTTGAAAAACCCAAGAAAAAGAAAGCTTAGGAAACATTTCTTTCTGCCAACCCAGACACCTGGAACTTGAGTCTAGAAATCACATGTAGTCACTGCTAGCTACGTGGAAAGAGTTGTCTAAGAATGTTGAATTAACATTCTGTTTTTCATCCTGTCCCACTTGCCCAAAACAGTCTGCTCATTCTTATTGCCATTCCTCCTAAACGGTCTATCCTATGTTGAATGGTGTGGAAGCAGACTCATCCACTTTAGAAATCTGTGATATAATTAAGGGATAATATTTGTGGCAGAAGAGAAGACAGCAATAAACACCTTCTGTGAGTGACTCATACTGAAGAGGGTGTTTGATGGAGGTGTTTGTTTTTGTTTTTTTCCAAGAAAATTACAAACTGAGATGTTTGAAAGAATCACAGAATCAGAACCAAACAGTCTGAGATGAAACAGACCTTAAAGGCCATCTAGTCCAACTCCAAAAAACAGCCCTAACAGATGGCCATGCAGCCTCTGCCTGTCTTATGTTGAATAAAATGTATCTGTCAGCAAAGGCTCCAACCAGGGATAAGATGCAAAATTGTCTCAATTCACAGTTACTATCTTACTATAGAATGTGAGGATTGTGAAGGGGGTTGGTAATCAGGGTAAAGAAAGAGGAGGGCAATGCCAATAAATATTAGTGTCAGAAATGGAGGCGGGGGGTGGAATGATACCAAATGCCTGCATATCAAAGTCTAGAACCAGTCCTGGGTTCTGGCTTCCAAGAATACCATGAAAAGATCTAATTAGAGTTTGACTATAGTTCTGTCAGATAATTATGGGAAATTTAGGTATACAGAGGTTCATAAATTCTGAAGCTTCCTCTAGCCCAACACCCTCATTTTATAGGTAGAATTCAACCCAATAAGCCTTTGTTCGGTACTTACTTTATATGTGCTAGGTACTAGGATTGCAGAAACAAAAAAAATGGTTCTTCTGGGAATACAACACAGAAAGCCACATACATAACTATATATACATACATATATATATATATACATATATAAGATTTGTAAGATTATATATAGCAAGATTTATATATATTTGTAATACAAATGTAGTAAAAAACCATATGATATATATATTATGTATATATTACATACAATGTACATGCATATGTATATTTCTATTATATATATTTATATCTAAATATGTATAAAATATGGTAATTTGAAGGAGAGAAAACCTTATCTGAGGACATGTCCTTGTTCCCTGTAAGATTCAAACTCAAGAGTTCTGATTTCAAATCTAGTAAACTTTACACTTATACACTTATTATTATAAGCCAGTTTGCTTCATATTTTTGGTGTTTTAATAGCAATACAATAATAGCTCACTATGTAAGGTTTTAAAGCAAAGAGCTTCCCTTACATTCTCATTGGAGTCTCATGACAATCCTTTTAAGGTAGGTCATATAATTGTTACCTTCATTTTATAGATGAAAAAACTAAGGCTCACCCAGGGTGAGTCTCCAGTAAGCCAGAAAGTGGAATTTGAACCCAAACCTTCCTTACTCTTAGTCTAGCATTCCATTTCATGCCTTAAATGTCAAAGAAGTTTGTACTTTAGAGTAAATGTGTTTGAAGAAAGCATAGTCTGAAGGAAAAAGTTGGCCATTTTATTCTAAGTTATTCATCTATTTTCTATTCCCTCCACATACCTGTTATTTTCTCTGAACATATTCCTATTTGTGATATTTTTTCTCTTTTATCTACCTGTAGGTGGAGCTAGTAGTCCCTCCAACAGACTCTTCAGTACATGAAGAGTCTCACATTTCATTTGAAATTGGTATCATTCATGCCTTCCACCTCAGAAGTTGAAACATTGCTGAGTTTATGAGCTTATAAGGCCAAAGGCATCCAGGGTTCCCATTTGAGTCTTTATGGACCATACCTTCTTGGATGGCTGCCCATGGTTCTTCACCTTCCCTCTCATCCTCAGTTCTCTTAGTCTAGATCACTTTTCCAGCTTTTCATCAAAAGGAGTATTAATAGAAGTCATGTCATGTGGAAAAACTCAGGGAAAAACAAACAAAAACTCCCTTACAGTGGTTTGCACAGTGTTTGGCACATAGTAGGCACTCAACAGATATTGACTGATTCATTGAAAAAACGATGCCTTTGTCCTGACTGAGCTGCTTTGTACTTCCAACTCCTTTCTTTATTTAGGCTCCTTAACTCCATGTCTCCAGGATGTTGTCTTGGATCTCTATCATTTGGCCTCTAACCCTAGAACCAGGGCTATTTTTAAAAATGCTTCTTTGTGAGCAATTTAAAATAAATCCTTAGGTACATTTGTAGAGGCTGTGTGTCCCAGTGAAACATGTATTGGATCCAAAGTGAGAAGATGTTGGGACCTTGGGCAAAGTGTTTGCCTTTTGGGAGACCTCAATTTCCTCATCTTAAGGTGCCTTCTAAGGAAAAAAATTCCCGTTTTATTTTTAAATGCATTTCATTTTGGGATTCTCCTTTGGTTTTATCGCTCATTTTGGCTTTTTTTCCATTCTTTAAATGCTGGTTGATTTATTTGGCATCTTTTTGTGCAGAGAGTTGTCCCGGGCACTCAAGGATATACAACGTTTAAACAAGACACTATCCCTATGTTCTTAAGTCAGCTACTTTTAATATTCTTGTGTGTTTTGGGGGGAGATAATTTACCCCCTTCTCTTTGCTTTTTCTCTGTTTTCTGAGGGGTGTGCTATGTATGTAGTCACTGCCATCTTGACTGGAGAGCTGCATAGATAATCATCATCATCATAGCTAACATTCACATAGAGCTTTCAAAACACTTTACAGACATTGTCCCATTTGATCCTCTCAATGCTCTTGTAAGCTAAGGTGTTCAGGGGTCATAATCCTTCCCATGGTGGTAGTGGGTGGTGGTGGTGGTGGTGGTGGTTGTTTTAAAAAGACAAGTAAACTACTGCTTAACAGGTCTTATCCTAGTATGTGACAGAGCTCAGAATTGATGACAGGTCCCTGATTCCAAGTCCAAAGCTACCACATGGACCAACGTTTACAGACCTGGGCCTGTTTTCTGTGTTCCTAAAGGCATGCCAGAATCCAGGACTTAAACCAGGACTGGGCATCCTTTTAGAATTCACTCCCCTATCCAATGGGGGGTGGGGGTGGGACTAGTGATGTGAGGGTCACCTCTATAGAAATGAAGCCAAAGCTGAGAGAGTCACTCAGGGACATCTTGGGAAATTCTCCCTTGAGTGTTGGGGTCTCAAAAACAAATCCTATAAGTGTTCAGGAAAGACATTTCATGATGGTGGGTTCTGAGCGTTGGAGAAGGGTTATGCAAGCCCTGCCTTAGTTGCTTGGGGCTGGCTTTAGGATTAGGCAGAGGCCCTTGGGATGGGCTGCCTACTGCCCAGACTTTGTAAAATCCATATGCCTATGTGAAGGATCACACCTTCAGTAGCTATCAGCGAACACTTTCATTCAACAAACTTGTTTTATTGGGGATTGTTTCATTTTTATTTTTGTATTCTCATCACCTAGCACAGTGCCTGGCACATTGTAGGATCTTAATAAATGTTGGCTGATTGATTGATTGGATATGTGCAGATCACTTTGTTGGGTCCTTGAGGTGATATGAGATTTAGAATAGGTTCAGACCCTATGTTCACAATACTTCATTGAATGACAACCTGAACTTTAATAGTCTTAAAATTGAACTAAGACTTGGGACACCTTGTTTATGCTCTTTAGGGACTTCTACTGTTACTGTACAACACTGACTATTGCTCTGGAAAAGCTTTTTAGGTTATTTCTTGATTTCAGACATTTGAGGTTGTTCCATTAAGTGACCTCTGAATACCATGAGGTGGTATTACTGTATTGTTATTACTGTACTCCCCCCACATAACTGTGTTGAAAAATATTAAATGAATTAATGCAAATGAGAAAGAACTGAAGCCTGACCTTTCTTGTCTCTCCTTGTTCTTTTTGCAGTGGAGCCCAGGGAGAATATACTGGGTTGGCTGCAATCAAGGCTTATTTAAACAGGAAAGGGGAGCATCACCGAATTGTGAGTGTGAAGAAGGGGTAGGCTTGGGTGGAAGGGGGAGGGACAGCAAAGGGATGGAGCTGCCTAAACCCCTGTGATTCCAGTGGTGGCACTTGCCTCCCAAACATCTCATGGGGCCATTTTGAAGAACGTATATTCAGATCAAAGTTCTACCAGCGGGCCTCTGGACTTCCTTTATAGTCCTTGCCCAGCATGGTGTGTAATAAGTGCTTAACAAATATTTGTTGAATGAAGGAATGAATGAATCACTTCCTGGTAGGTGAAGCTCATGCCCACGGAATATACAGCAGAAAGAGAACATGTTTTTGTAATTTCTGCGTTGCTATTGTTCTGGGTACTTTTGATCTCATCCTGCTTTGCTGACCTTCTCATGTGTCTCTGGCCTCCTGCTACCCTGAGTGAACGTTCAGAGCTCGTGAGCCAACATTGTGTAGGAGCTGCTGATACCATAGGGGACTATTGTTTGGGCCAGCAGCTGCTTCTATGAATTTGGTTAATCCCCAACAGCAATTGGATTGCATATACAATTGACAGGGGATCGTATATCCCCAAGTTTTTAGATGTGGTAGAGAAGGGTAGGATCGGTTTGTAACTGATTCCTAGCTAGAACTTCTTTTGAATTATACAAATGATGGTGTATCCAGATGGCAATTGATAGAAGGATGGCAATAATGAGTAGATGGTGCATGCAGATGTGCATGTACTCCCTATAGAATTTGTTTACTATTCCTTTCATGGTTGATTTTGCTTGACCTAAACATTTAAAAAATTTAGAAATTTTCTCCTTAAAAAAGCAAGGCACAGACCAAACAGACCACTCCATTTTCTCTCTATCTTTCCTTTTATCGCTTCTCCTCTCCTTACAACTTTGTGTGTCTTGATTGTTTTGCCCTGGTTAATGAATAGAGAGAGATTAGTTTAAGGACTTCTCTAAATTTGGTTAAATTTTTTAAATCACAAATTTGGGATTTTTTTGTATCTTGAGCAAGAGCACAGCTCTAATTAGGGAATTCCAAAGCAAATCAAAGCTTTAAATCTAGTCTCCCTCCTTCCCCAAGGACAAGTGAGGGAATTGAAAATCAGTAATGGTGTGTCTCGCCTAGAATCATATAGGTGGTTAGTGACAGAGCTGGGAACAATGTCAAGATCTCCTGGCTAATAACCCACTGCTTTGTAGACCATTCCATGCTTCCACTATACTTTCACAAAACTTCAAACCTAACACCACACAGCTATGAATGTCCATGAATTGGGGAAACCAAAGAGAAGGCTGAGGAAAGAAAACCAAAGGCCTTCTTGTAATTATTTTTTTTTTACTGGATCTGTGATTTCATTGGTCTAAGGGAATATCAACATTTTCAGCAATTTTTATGCTCTTATGAGAGTTGCCTTAAGCATTTTGAAGGTTACCCAAGCCAGTATGTGTCTGAAGCAGGACATAATTACATTTAGGAAAAATCTCCTATGACTCACTGGACCTCCTGCCCTTCCTCTTTCTTCCTTGTTTCACCTTTTGTGGTCCCGACTTTTTTTGTGCATAACATATTTTTCTCCTTTAGCACCCTCATCAACACTGTTAGAAATAACTGACGTTTTATTAGGTTCCATTTTATTCTCAGTCACATGTAAGAGAAGTCCAGTCTTTTGTCTCCTCAATTCTAGGAACACGATGTTTTGTACTTCTGCACATAAAAAGCAGGAATGATCTCTCTTTGTAAAAACAGACGTAATAAGCTTGAAAGTCTGGTCCTTTCTAGATCAAAGGCTCCATTTGAGGCTGGCTTTTCTAGTTGTCAAAGGGAAAGATAAGGAAGGACATGTGCACTAATGCAGCTGGGGAGGATTTTTTTTCATTCTCTGATATGCAGCTCTAACATAGCATGCTGTAATGGCTCCCAAGAAATATATCTTCCCTTTGTGAGATCATGAAGTAGGAATGAATACGGCTTACAGAACCACCCAAGTTCCTTCTAAATATCTCTGGTGAAATAGAGGGAGTTTTTGTGGGAGTGTGTTTCTATGTATATATGCATGTATGTTCCAGGGATGTGCTGTACGCTGCTAGAACAGCTCTGGAGAGCCACTTAAATTTTTCAATGTCAGCATTTATACCTTAGAAATTTATAAATACTACAGATCAGGACTTCATCTATTGTGGATTGTCCAGACTTAAGAAAGTGATAGAGAAAATGTTTTATTAACATTTATTCATTCAACTTGTTTAATTTGATTTAATTATTTAAGTTTAAAAAAAAAGGGTGCCATCCCCTTGATTTTTTTTTTTGAGGCTATGAGGTTGTGACTTGCTCAGCGTCACATAGCCGAATTTGACCTTAGGTCCTCCTGACTCCAGGGCCAGTGCTCTATCCACTGTACCACCTAGCTGCCCCTGCCATCTATGTTCTATGAGCCTGTCATTAAACATTTACCAGCACACCCTTCATTCATAGGTTCTGTCAAATGCTTAGTTACTAGCTAAGGAGGGGCAACGAAATAGTAGTAGTTGTTATAATATAGTTAATAGTATAGTTCTAGTCATAGTAATAGCAGTGGTAGAGGTGGTAAGTCGTAAATGATAATAATATTTATATTTAAAGTTTACAAAGCACTTTACATACATTAACTCATCGGAGCTGCGAAGTAGACATCACAGGCATTATTATTAGTGTAGAGGTGAGGAAGATGTTAATTGACTTGTCCATGGTTACTCAGACCTACTTCAGGGTCCCATATCTGGTGTCTCTCTGATTCCAAGCCCAGTATTCTGTAGATTGTGTCTCTGAAAAATTCTATTCAAAACACTAATAATTACTTTCTATTCATATGATATATATTTCCTTATTTGAGCCCTACAACATCCCTGTGAGGCGAGTATTGCAATATTATGTACACGTTATTATCCCTGTCTTATATATAAGGAAAGTGAGGCTTGTCTGTAGTTACAAGAGCTCGTAAGTAACAGAGACAGGTTTTGAACTCAGACATTTCTCACTTCAAGGCTGGCCCTCTATCCAGTATGCCATGACTCAATTAATTACTTGAGTTATTACACTTCTTATTGACAGAGGCAGTAGATAGAGCGCTGACCTTAGAGTCGGGAATGAATATATGAATGAAAAAACATTAAGGTTTTTTCACTATGCAAAACACTGGGGATACAAAGAGATATGGGAAATAGTCTTTCCCACTCTAAGGGGTGGGAGATTTCAGCTGAGAGGCAGATGAAATGACCCAGTGGGTCCTTAGGGTGTAGCAGCAAAGCAAATGGTAATACATGCTCTTTAGCGGTTGATAAAACCATCTCTGTTTCTGATATTGGAACATATGATAGTGCTGAGGATTTTAGGTTTGAAGTAGTTGTGGGTGCTAAGAAGGTAGAGTTACATTACTAGGTCTTATCTCCATAAAGGTTGCCCCCATGAGTAACAGCTGTGGGGGGGCTAGCAGGGCTGGGCAAGTGGTGGTGGTAGTGGGAGAGAGGGCGGTGGGTGCTGCTATTCCTGGAGCTCTAGGGCTTAATTGCCCAACTAGTGGTGACTGGTTAGTGGTTGGAGGTGGGGGTGATAATGAAACCCATCTTGATGAGTTATACTCCTGGACAAAGTCTGTAGGATCCATAATGGAAACAGGGCCAGTGGTCTGGGGAGTTATTCAGAAAGACCTAGATTCAAGTCCTGACCCTGACACTAAAATTGGACAAATCACTTACTCTTTGTACATCACGCAGATACCTGGCCTTACCTATTAGAGTTGTACTGTAGAGAAAGCTCCCACACTGGAAGCTCCCTACATGGCTGAAATCCTTCTTCTAATCTTACTTTTAATGTCATCAAAGTGTATATTGTTCTGATTCTTCACTCTGCAGTTACTACCTTTTCATATGTCTTTGTGTTCTTCATAATCATCTTTTCTTATGGCACAATCATCTACCTTTTCATATTCTATAATTTATTTGGTTATTCCCTAACTGGTGATTTTCAGGGGTCTTTTTGGTTTGGTTTTGTTTTGCTCTTGCAAATCAGGCCATTATGAAGCTTATGCTTCATTTGTATGCCTTGCACATAGGTGTTCAATAAATATTGATTAAATAGTTACTATGCTGAAACTGGAAGATTCTCTGTTTTCCCCCTTGTTTTTTCCTAACTTTCAGCCCATCCTAGGTTAACCAGTGTTTATATGAACCCAGAAAACAAGGTGTGCTTTTCAAGCAACAATGGCTTTGACATTTAAGTCTGAAAGATTTTGCTTGTGGCCTTGTGTTTTTTTTGATTAATTGAGTTTATAGAGTACCTCTGTCACTGCAATGTTTGAACAGGTTAAATTGAACTTATGGAAAACCAGCTGACTCGTTTCCCTGGGGCAGCAACAGACTTTTCATCCAGAAAACTCAGATGAGAAAGAAGTTATTGTTTTTCAGTCCACCTCCATTGTATTTATGTGTTTTATGCATAAGATTGAAATAAGGCCATGACAGTTCGGGGTGGGGGGATGGGGTGGGAGAGGGAAAGTTGTACTGAGGTTCTGAACATCAGCACTGTCTTTAAGAAAAATAAAACATTGAGAGAGAAGGACTGAAGTGAAAACCACTCCTTTCTCTTGCCTCTGAACAGTTTGTACGTAAGAAAGCTTATCAGCTCATAGCTTACAGCACATTATAATGGGCTGTATCAGAATAAAAAAAAGCCTACAATGACACGTATTTAGTATTTATTTAGTAATTGTTTGTGCCAGGCACATCTGGATGAATTTTCATTCTTACTTAACATTGCTGCTTTATAAAACTGAGGGTTATAGGGTTTTTTAGAAGCTTTTTTTAACCTTTGTTCTTCCCTCCCCCCTGCACACTCTTCATTTACGAAGGTCTGCCTTATTCCTAAGTCTGCACATGGTACCAACCCTGCAAGCGCCCACATGGCAGGGATGAAGATTCAGCCGGTGGAGGTGGACAAGAATGGGAGTATTGACATTGTTCATCTCAGAGCCATGGTGAGCACAGGACTATTGGAGGGGAGGGACGTCTGAGAATGCCTTCTCTCCTCAATTGAAGCTAGGATCCCATCTTCTGAGCAGGCTGAGGGAAAGTGGCCCCATATTAGAAGGCAACAATCCACACTAGCGTATAAGAAAATGGCCGGAAAGGCCTTTGGCCCTGGCTCAACTTGCCCCATCTTCTTCTCCAGTTTAGAGAAACATGATGCAGACGATTAGACTATGTCCCCTCCTCTAATTCATGAATTTAAGGAATCTTTTTATAAAGAAGTGAATCTGATCTTTGACTGTCTAAGGATACTCTATCCCAACCCCTTCTCCCCTCGCTCCTTCCTGCTCTTTAAGGATGGCACGCACACTATAAACCTTCTGTTCAAGATTTGTGACCGGAATAAAACATCTTTGCAAATTACCCAAATGTCTGCAGCTCAGTTTCAGCCTTCACCTGCTGAAAGTTTCAGATGCTCTTCCTCCCTCCCTCCTCCCCCCCCTCCCAAATCCCTGGTAAAGGCGTTGCTTAGCAACCATATCTGCTTGCTGCCAGTAGACTAGCAAGCCAGGAATCTTGAGAGTGTGAAGAAAATCAGTTGAATAGATTTGCCTGTTCAGGTTATTAGGCCAAGGGACTAGGAGCTTCCTGTGGCTGCCTTCCAGGGGAAAGAAGATTCCACAGTTCTGCTCATCCCTTCTGGCCCACCCCCACTTTCCTTTCTTTCTCTTTCTTTCTTTCCTTCTTCCTTTCCATTCATTCTTTTTCTTTCCTTTTCCTTTTTCTTCCTCCCTCCCTTCCTTCCTTCCTTCCCCAGGTCTCTCTGATGAAGGTTCTTTGCCTTTGGGTACCTTTTATAAGACCATGCAATGTATGATGTAATCATTTGGGGCTGATTTTTTTTGGACCCTACTTAATTATCCCATGAACCTAGGTCTAACAGCCTGACAAAACCTATTTGCTTTTCTGTGTATCTGTGCTTTATCCGGAGGCCAAGGATAAGAATTCTCCTTCCTCTGTCTCTTCAGAGAAAGAAGGGAAGGAAATACAGGAGGGGGAAGATGTGGAAGGTTGAGACAGTAATGAAAATAATTCGGGGGTTGCTGTGGTTTTAATTGGGACTATGATTTCTTTGGCTAATACTTGCATTGAGGAAACACTGCACCAATCATCCCCAGCACTTAGTATAGTGCTTGGCACATTAGTAGGTACTTAAATGATTTACTGACTGATCAACTGACCTTATAGGTTTAGAGAACTGCCTAGGACATTTAGACGTTTATAAGGGTCTATCTTAACAAGTATTTGACTACTATCTGAATTTTACAAATGAAGACTTGAGGCTTAGGTAAAAGGACTTGCCAAAGTCATGGCCAAATAGGTGGTAAGTGGCTGAGCCAGGATTCACATTCAGGTCTCTGGACTTTGGGTCCTCTGCTCATTTCCATGACACCGTGAAAATCAGATTTGTGTCCAAACAATTTAGCAAATCACTTCCACCTCCTCCAACTTAGGCTGTTGAGAGCTAGCTAGAATAGGTGTTTTTATTTTTCTTCACAGTATCATCATGTGGGGGTGGGGTGGGGGAGGAATTTAATTATAGCCTAGATGTCCTTGGTACTCACGGGATTTCAGGCAATTTTAAGAACAAAAAGTCTAAGACTAGTATCATAATAGCGTAATCGCAGCTAGCATTTATTTATTACTTGAAGATTCACAAAGCGTGTTACAAATATTGTCTCATTTTGTCTTCACAGCAACCCTGCATAGCGGGGGCTATTATTATCTCTATGTTATAGGTGAGGAAATAGAGACAGAGTATAAGTGACTTTCCCAGGGTCACACAGCTAGCAAGTGTGTGAGGGCAGAATTGAAGTCAGGACTTGCTGACTCCAAAAATCCATTGTCTTATCTGTTGTTCTACCTACCTGCCTAGATATAGTAGAAAAGGTATTGCTTTTGAAGTTGAGACCAAGTTCCTGTTCCCGTCTCTGCCCTTCCTTCATTGTGTGACTTTGGACACCATCCAATCATTTTGAATTGTTTTTTTTTTTGGAGGGGGGGAAGGCAAGGTAATTGGGGTTAATGACTTTCCCAAGGTCACACAGCTAGTAAGTGTCAAGTGCCTGAGGCCAGATTTGAATTCAGGTCCTCCTGACTCCAGGCTGGTGCTCTATCCACTGTGCCACCTAGCTGCCCCTACCCAACCATTTTGCATCTGTAAAATGAAGAGTTTGGACTAAGTGACCTTCCAGATTCCAAATTCTGTGATGCCATTCTTTCTATTCAGGACATGCAAATGGTTTATTCCTCTCTGCTTTTCTGTCCTATAGGTGGATAAGCATAAAGAGAACCTGGCAGCCATCATGATCACTTACCCATCTACCAATGGGGTATTTGAGGAGAACATCAGTGACGTGTGTGATCTCATCCATCAACATGGAGGCCAGGTTTACCTGGATGGAGCAAACATGAATGCACAGGTGTGAAGGTCCATCCCTTCCTTTTCATTTCTTGGTATATCTCATTACCACCAGAGCTTCTGTGATTTCAATAGCCTTCTAAAGGATCTTCTGTTCTCTCTCCTTTCTAGATCTTGCTCCCTACTGTTGCCAGAATGGTATTTCTTTTCTTAAAATTAAAATTTTATTGAAGCTTTTGTTTTTACATCACCATTTTTCTGAAATATATGTACCTTAGCCCCCCACCTAATAATCCCTCCCTCTTAACAAGGGGAAAACAGTTGAGCAAAGCCGATTAATATAGTAAGCACACCTGACATCACGTGCCACGTTCTGCATTGATTGTCCCACATTTCTCTGAGAAAAGGTCAGAGTTGCTTTCATCTCTTTTCTGGGGCCAAGAACAGTCATTGCAGTTCCATAGCTTTCAGTGCTCATTGTGTTTATGTTCTGTTAGTGTTTGGGGGTTTTTTGTATTGATGAACAATTTTTTTGTACCTAGATCTGGGCTGGTCGTCTTATTGTTTCTCACGATTCTTCAGTGGCTGCCTGTTGCCTACTGATTTCCAGTTCCTTTGCCTGGCAGTCAAGGTCCTTCACAGCCTGATTTTTGAGGCCCTATCTCATATTACTGTATGACTCTCTCTGTCCCTGACCATGCAGCATGACTTTTCTTAGGCTGTGTCTGACACCTGGAAGATCTTTCCTCCCTGGCTTTGCCTGCTGAATTCATTGTAAAGGCCACCCCTCCATGGAAATTCCTCTTTTCCCCCAGGACCTTATATAACAACTGTGTTTTGAACTGTTTTGAACTTATAATGTCTTGTATTTCTCATGATTTGTGTTTAGGATCTTGGTTTAGGAAAGAGGCTAACCCTTCCTTCGTGGACCTGACAGCCTAATGGGGAATGTGTATTGTCTAAATTTTGTATCTTCACCAATACCTAGCATATTACTCTGCTTGCAAAAGGCACTTGAATGGATGAATGTAAAAGAGTTCTCTCTATAAACTGAGTCACCTCTGATAAACGTGCAATTCCAAAGAAAAAAATAAATCATGGAGCAGCTACCTGTGTGACCTTGGGCAAGTCACTTAAACCCAATTGCCCTGCCTTCTCCTCTCTAAAAAAAATCAGACTTTATTTTTCTTCTTACCTCCTACATTGGGTGAATTAACACATAATACAAAGAGGGTGAAGCTCATAGATTTAGACCTGAAAAGGCCCCTAGAGATCATCATACCCCCTCCTTTTTCAGAGGAGGACCCCAAAGAGGTTAAGTGTCTTCCTCCTACAGGTTTTCAGCACCTGAGTTGGGATTTGAACCCAGGTCCTCTAACTTCAAAGATTATATCACTCTGCCTTTTTTTCTGTATTCTTTACAGAATGTATTCTGGTTTCATCCACTGCTCCCCATTTCAACAGGGTATCAGATATTGGGAGTCCTGCGGGGAGGGAATCCAGAGTGGATATTTCTCCAGCAAGCGTGGCAGGTGGTGATGGATCTCTATGGGGGCAGCCTCTGGCCAGATGGGCTGCTGGAGCCTAGTCCTGAGCGGTCAGGCTTGAGGAGCTTGCTGACTCCTCAGTGGCCTGGCATCATTTAGCCTCTCAGCTGCTTCGCTTGTTCATCTGTAAAGCAGAGATGGTTATGCATGTCCTAGGGGGTGATGCTGATGAATTCTTTGGTTTTTGTAACATGCTCTGCTGATAAAACACAGTGGGGAGTGGGAGACAATTCTGATCTGCTTAATAAGTCTCCTGAATACATTGAGCTTGCCACCTCATTGTTCCCCCCCTTCTCTGTGCTTCCCACTGACTCTTTTTAAAGGCACAGTGCATGAACAGCATATTGCTTTGTAGTCTCAGAAACAGAACACCTAACCCTGTGCCCATTGCTTTGTTAAGTATAGAAGATTAGTATGGTCACCCTCTGCCGTGTTCAAAATAGGAATGATTGTGAAATGACTCGAATTGGTGTTGAATTTTGGACTGATGCAGTGAGAATTATCTCTGCCGTAGCTCATCGGGGCAGTTTATTATTTCAGGCCGATTTCTTTCTTACAGGGATAGGGACCCTGGGTTTAAATCGCAGCTTTTCTTCTCACTACCTAAAAGATCTTAAAGTCAATTCCTCAACCATAAAAATGAGATGGTTTTGGTGTAAGATTGTTGAGGGCCTTGATTGCCAGGATATGCAGTTTGAACATCATTCTGCAAGAAAGTAAAAGTCTTGGAGTAGAAGAGTACTGCAATGAAATCTGTGCATAAAAAGAATTATTTTGGTGGCTGTGTAAAGGATGAAAAGCTCCATCAGAGGGGGAGAGGTATTACAGGAAGGCATGTTAGTAAGCAACCTCAGCAACTGTCACAGGACTGTTAGGAGGAAGGTGACAAGGGTGGAATGATCTTGGATCCCTTCCCTTCTCTGGTCCTTACTTTTCTCATCAGTAATGATGAGAGAGCTGCAGGAGATGATCCTTAACGATCCTTGTGACTCTAGATTCTGTGATCCTAGGATGATCTTTCCATCCTTAAGTCCTGCAATGGTGGTTCACTCCTTCTAATTAAGCTCTCCTAACCAGTTGTGTAAAGGCAGCTACATGGCTCGCTGGATAGAGTGCAAAGCCTAGAGTTAGGAAGACCCGAGTTCAGATTTAGCTTCAGAGAGTGGTTAAATGACTCGTCTTGGGTCACACAGCGTGTGTGTGTCAGATGTGAGTTTTGAACGCAGGTTTTCCTGGCTTTGAAGCCAGCTCTTTAGTCACTATACCACTCTTCCTCTGAACAGTCAATTAACAAATATGTTTTTAGTGCCTGCTATGTGCCAGATAATGTTCTAGATGCTGCAGGCATAGACGCAACAAATGAATGAATGAATGAATGAATGAAAATAAATAAATAAAAAATAAATAAATAAATGAAAATAATGAAAATAAATCTCTCTCTCTCTCACATACACACTTGCCTGTGTACCTTCAATTCCACTTCTAAAGAAGCCTACGCTTTTGCTTTTGTAGCAACCCTAAGCCTACCTGATTGCATAAATGTCAAATGTTAAGTAAAGGGAAGGGCCAGCATTGATAAAATTTTATGACAAGCTCACAAAATGATTCCACTTCTGGCCACCCTCCCTAGCCCTGTATTTCTCTTTCTCTGATGGGATGAGGGGTTACTGTGATGAACATTGATGTCCTACCCCTGATTCACCAATGTCTTTGAGCACCTCTTGTGTGTGCACATAGGTGTTCACATCTGGGCTCCCACATTTTGGGGAGGAGGGGAGTTCTCTCTGGTGTTTTTCTGCATCCAGTGATTGTTTCCTCTGATCTTTCTCCCTGCCAGGTGGGACTCTGCCGTCCAGGAGACTTTGGCTCTGATGTCTCACATTTAAATCTTCACAAGACATTCTGCATTCCTCATGGTGGTGGTGGACCTGGAATGGGGCCCATTGGCGTGTGAGTTCCTAGGCAGGGCTCTGGGACCCCAGTGGGGGCATATAATATGACAGATAGCTGACTTGCTATTCTTCGTCTCTGGGGATTTGCCGTATCCTTTTCTCTTCCTTCACTCTTCTAGTTTTTCAGATAGGAAGGCAGAAATGCGACAACAGTGGAGTGGAGTCGGAAGAGATCTAGGGCTCATGGCAGAGGACCTGGGTTTGAATTCTAACTCTTGTTTTACTAATTATGTCATCCTGGATAAGTCCTTTTCTCTCTCTAACTCCTAAAGTTCTTAATCCCATGAAACTAAAGATAGGTTAGCAGCTAACCTATCTATGAAGGTAATGAAACATTTTCTTCTTCCAAAAAGCCCACATAGAAATGTTAATCTTTGCCTTTGCAATAAGTATCAGTGCTTCTTAACCAAAGACTCCTTTATAGAAAAAGGTTAGTTGCTCAAAATGGACCCTTGTCGTATTCAGTTCTAGGATAGTCTAGTAATGTGGACAACAGTATTCTAGAAATTAGCAAGTGTCTACAAAGCGTATGGTTTTGGTTTTGGTTTTGGTTTTTTATCATTTTTGGAGATATGGCAGCTAACTGGTGCAGTGGATAGAAGACCTGAGTTCAAATTTGGCCTCAGACTTTGACTAGATCTGTAACCCTGGGCAAATCACTTATTAAACCTGTTTGCCTCAGTTTCCTCATCTGTAAAATGAGCTGGAGAAGGGAATAGCAAGACATTCCAGTATATTTGTCAAAGAAAATCCCAAATGGGAACTCAACAGTGGTGGGATTCAGCCAGTTCACACCAGTTCAGTAGAACTGGTACCTAGTTTTAGGTTGGGTTTGGTGAACCAGTTGTTAGCAGAGATGGGGCCCACGGCCACATGTCAGCAGTGGCAGTGGCGCCTCCGCTTGGAGAACTGGTTGGGCAATTTTTAGGGACGGTTTTATAGTTCAAGCCAGATGTCCTCAGGCAAACTAAAGGACTGGCACCTAGTGGAAGAAGAGATGATTCACATGCAAAATAATAAAGAAACTGAGCTTGGCAAGCAGATCAAGCATTTGGATGGGCTGTTCTGAATCATAATTGGCATTTAGATAATAGGATTATTGTATGATATGTTTGTAGATGAAGGGAATCTTAGATATCATCGAGGCCAATCCCTTCATTTTGCAGGCTAATCAATGAACAAGTGTATGTTAAGTGTTTACCTGAAGCCTAGAGAGGTGAAGCCCACACAGGTAGTATCGCATCTCATATCCAATTACAGACAACATCCTATCAGTTGAATCTCTCTGCCACCTCTCTCACACAAGATATCTCCTCATTCCAATTGTCATCACTCCAGTTAAAGTCTTCCCACTTCCACTCTCTTCCCCTTCAATCCTTCCTTGATACTATTGATAGAATAAATACTACTCTTACTCCCATCTCAGTGGCTCCCTAGGGTCTACTAAGTAAAATGAATCCTTCTGGCCTTCAAGGCCTTCTACAACCTGTTATTACACTAAATATCGAGTCTTACACTATGGCCTTCATGCATCCTGTGCTACAGTCAAGTTTCCCTTACCAGTCCTTAGCAGCACCCCCACCATCCCACACATCTTGCATTTTCCTTTGTTCATGGTGTTCCTTACGCCTGGAATACTCTCTTTGACTTCAAAACTCAACTCAAATGACACCTCTCCCATGAAGCCTTCTTTGAAACCCTGTTGGTAAAGAATTTCCCTCCCTAGACCTCACATAGTTTTTTGTTTAGCATCCCTTCAATGCTTTTTTTCAATATTTTGTATTATAATTATGTTTGTGCTCCTATTGTAAGATACCTGAGTTTAAGGCCTGTGTCTTACTGACCTTTTGTCCCTCTTCCCTCACTAAGCTCAGTAAGTACTTGACAATGGGGAAAGCTAGAGGGTACAGTGGATAGAGAGAGCACTGGCCCTGGAGTCAGGAGGACCTGAGTTCAAATCTGGCCTCAGATACTAACTGTGTGACCCTGGGCAAATCACTTAACCGCAATTGCCTCCCCTCCCCCACCCCCAAAAGAAGTGCTTGACAAATATCTGTCCAATGAATGAATGGAAGTAGCAGAGTCAAGATTTGAATCTAGGTCTTTTAAATATTCATGCCCAATTCCCTGCCCACAACAACCCAATGCCAGTGTGAGCAGATGGATTTCATTTCAAATCTTAATAGCAGTGGCATTTTTCTTACTGAAAAAAAAATGATGCCTTTTCCCTAAAAGACTTTCACAACTCAAGTGTGAAGCTTTTTTTTTTTAACCTGGCCACTGAACACTGACCAATGACTTAGATCTATAGAATTCACCTATTCCCAGCCTGGAGTCTTACTCTCTATATGATGAGCTGGGAGCAAAGACCATCATTACTAAGACTAAAACCAAAGCACAAAGCCATAGCAAACCTCAAACACTTGTTAGTTGTTAACCCACTCACATTGTGAAATTGAAATTAACTTGTGTGAAAAATGGTAAGGACAAACACTTCCTGAAGGCTTTGAAAAGAAGATTTAGTTCGTTTCTCCAGAAATGTGCTATACTGCTGATGGGAGAGTGGGTGGATGATTGACCACTTACTTATCTATCTCTGGGCATTTCATTAGGATTATTTATTTTAAGATGGGGCAGCTAGATGTTGAAGTGGATAGAGTGCCAGGCAAGAAGTCAAGACTCATCTTCCTGAGTTTAAATCTGGCCTCAGACACTTACTAGTTGTGTGACCCTGGGCAAGTCACTTCAACCTGTTTGCCTCAGTTTCCTCACCTGTAAAATGAACTGGAGAAGGAAATGACAAACCACTCCGATATCTTTGCCCAGAAAACCCCAAATGGGGTCACAGAGTTGGGCACAACTGAACAAAGATCTTAAGATGATTGATCCCAACTCTCCTAGTCCTGCATGGGAGAGGTGAGAACATGTAGCTAAAATGAAGTCAGTTAGGGAGAATAAGATGAACCTTCTCGTGTTTGGATGGGGTTACACATGTGGACTCAGAAGTTGGAGCAAGGTTTCCAAGTCTGCAGACCGAGAAAAGAGAAGAGTATGGTGATGTTGGGAGCATCATTCAGGGCTGTTCTTGGCAGGATTCCATTTGGCAATGGAATCTGGAAGTTGGATTTGGAAAGTTCAAATCCTGCCTGGTTCAAGCTCTGACTTTGTTACTTTCACTCATTTGTTCAGATAGTATGAGTGACTTTGAGGGGGTCCCTTCCCTTCTCTGAGCCTCCGTTTCTTCATCTATAAAATGAGGTGGCTCAGGGATACAAAGAGTATGTGTGTTCATATACTTCTAGCCAGGAGGGTTTGTTACTACAGAATGATATGATGGGGGAGATAAATAATATGCATATTTATATATACATGCATGCATACATATTTGTATATGCACAGCACTTGTTAGTTAACTACAACTCCCTGACTCCAGTGGTAGCTTGGTGGCCCAAAGGATAGAGCCATGGACCTGGAGTCAGAAAGACATGAGTTCAAATCTGGCCTAAGAAAATTGCTAGTTGGGTGATCCTGGGCAAGTCACTTGACATCTCTTTGCCTCAGTTGCCTAACTATGAAATGGGGACAATAACAGGATTGTTGTGAAAGATCAAATTAGATGATATTTGTAAAGCAACTAGCATGACTCTTGGCACATAGTTGGTGCTTACTAAATGCTTGTTTCCTTCCTACTTCTTTCTTTCCTTAAGTTCATTGGGGCATAGATTCTGACTTAGAAATTACTTTAGAGGTCATTTAGTTCAATCTCCTTATTTTATAGATAAGGAAACTGGAGCCAAGGGAGTTTAATTGGCTTGACCAAGGACACACAGTAAACATTGGTGCTGAGATTCAAACCCAGGTTCCCTGCCTCCATAATATGGAAGAGTGGTCCTCTCTTCAAAGCTTTGTGGAATGGCCAGTGGCCAACGGAACCCACATGGGATTCTGGCTGTGTGATGGCTAACGTGCCCTTGCTCTTGTTGGGGAAGGGCATTCGTGAAGTCATGTGACTGCTGGCAGAGCTCCCAGTGCAAGGGTCCTTCTCCTTGACTTCCAGGGCTGGTGATGACTCCCTTTTGCTTTCTCCCAGACAGTAAAAGCCTGGACCTGATTTGGTATCTAGGTGGTGTAAAATGATTGGGAAGATCCAAGTCCAAATGACCTCAGACATTTACTAGCTTCGTGACCCTGGGCAAGTCACTTAACCTCTGCCTGTCCCAGCTTCATCAACTGTAAAATGGGAGTAATCAGAGCACCTCTTAGATTGCTCAGAGGCTCAAATGAGATAATATTTGTGAAGCATTTAGCATATTGCTTTGTACGTAGTAGGCACTATGTAAATGCTAGTTACTATTGTTAATTATTAATCTGAGAGGCAGCCTAGTAAAGTGGTTAGAGGGCTAGGCTTGGAGTCAGAAAGGCCTGGGTTCGGATCCTAACTCTGACATTTATTTATCTGAGCCTGAACAAGTGATTTTGAGTAGGGGTTGGACTAGGGAGCCTCTACAGCCCCTCCTAGCTTCAGACCTGTGATCCTATGATCTCTTTCCTCCTGTCAGCCATGTAAAGAAATTGCTGCATTTCTTTGTGCATTGTTTCAAGTTGTTTTTTTTTTAATTATCTAGGAAGAAGCATCTTGCTCCTTTTCTACCAAACCATCCAGTCGTCCCAACAAAGCTGGATAAAGACAGGCATCCCTTGGGTACTGTCAGTGCTGCTCCCTGGGGCTCCAGTGCCATTTTGCCAATTTCTTGGGCATATATTAAGGTGAGGAATATATCCATCTGTCAGAAGTGGTGTGTGTGTGTGTGTGTGTGTGTGCGCGCGCGCGCGCGCGCACGCGGCACATGCATACTCATACCTGCAGGCAGGTAGGGAGATGGTGGAATGTACATTGGGGACCTATGGGCAGGAGGGACTTGAAACAAGCCCTTTTCTATTGGTTTGTAAGTGAGGAAATTCTCTGTCGAATCCAATCCAACAAACACATATCAAGTGTTCTCAGACTCATGGTAGCAGGCCCAGTGCCCAAGGACTGTGACAGCAAGGGGAGTGTGGTAAGTACAGAAGACAGGTCCTAAGAAATGGGGTGAAAGCAACTAGAAATGGGAGAGGTAAGAGAAAAGTGGGAGATGGAGGTATAGTAGACTGTAGATTTAGAGCCAGAAGGAAGCCTAGAGGTCATCTTGTCCAGCCCTCGTGGGTTATAGACAAGGAAAGGAGGCTTAGCAAGATAATAAAATAAGTGGCAGAGCCAAGATTCAAACCCAGGCCTTTTAACTACCCCCCCCCCCCAATCCAGCACTCTTTCCACTGTGCAGTGTGGTGGGTGAAAGGGAATCTAATGACAAAGCTAATAACTAGGGACCTCTAAGACCTGGAATGCCAGAATCAGCAGTTACTTGGAGAAACCATAAACAGATACGGACCATGTTGTTGACATGTGGATCACGGTGCTCTGAGAAATCTTTTCAGAGATAGTACCATGATGCTTCATCATCACACGTTCTTCTAGACCTATTATTATACAGCTTTCCATTTGTGCTCTATGTATTGTGCAGAGAATGAGTATTGTCGAGTCAAACATGTACCTCTAGGCTTGTAGTTGGGGTCCAGACCCACACCGATTAGATGAGGTTAGGTTACACCGTGTCACCCATTTGCCATTTTAAAGTAGTACCAATGCTTATGGGTGCTGGACTCTCCCAGCTCTAAATCTATGATCTTGTGAACCTCTTACCCCAACATATTCTTTGAGTAAAATTCAGAAATCACATTTAGATAGCCTCGCTCATCACAGAGACCTTGTTTTGGATAATCGTTTATCAATCGGCAGCATTTATTAAACATCTCTATGCAGAGAACTGTACTATTAGATAATCTAGAGAGACAATAAAACAGGTGAAATGGTGATCCAGATTCAATGTTGCTTACGCATGAAGGAATTTTTATACCACTGTAGGATTTTATTAGTGTACCAGGAGAGTTCATTTTTAAAATGGTGACCTTGGTCACCTGCAAAGTTGGCCTAGGTGAGTCCTCAACCCATCCCTGCACCTCAAAGATTAAATCTGATCATAATAAACCTCTCCTTACTTATGAACAAATCTTCCTCTGAAGGTCATACAGTGATGAGAACTCCTATCTCTGTGACTATCTCCATAACTCTCTGTGGCTGTTTATGACCCTATCCCTATAACTCCTATATCTATGAGATAATATTTGTAAGGTACTTCCCAAACCTTAAAGCACTCTGTCACTGCTAGCTGCCAGTATGATTATTGTAAGAGTATAGGGGCCTGAATAGGGATGGTTCTCTTTGTGGGGTGGGAGTTAGGGGAGGAACGATTATCCAAAACAAGGTCTCTGTGATGAGCAAGGCTATCTAAATGTGATTTCTGAATTTTACTCAAAGAATATGTTGGGGTAAGAGGTTCACAAGATCATAGATTTAGAGCTGGGAGAGGGATCCCAGGGGCAATCTAGTCCAGCACCCATATGCATTGGTACTACTTTAAAAAAAAGTGGGCACTTTTGGTATATTGGTCAGTTAGGGCAAACTGACGTTTGCTATTCTGTGACCGTTTTGCTTCCATTGCAGATGATGGGAGGCAGGGGTCTCAAGCATGCCACAGAAACTGCGATACTCAATGCTAACTATATGGCCAAGCGACTGGAAAAGCACTATAAAGTCCTTTTTAGAGGTGCAAGAGGTAAGTGCCAACACACCAGCTGGGTCAGTGTTGTGATCTCTTAGGAGCTCTGCCCCAGAGATGTTGGGTTATTGGATGCGGTAGTGAGGTCAGCCAATGGGAAGGAAGGTGCCCACCTTTATTTATCAGCACAGTTCTGATGTGCAGCAGATATCTGTGGAAGTCATCAGGAGTGACCCGAAGCAGTTCATGAGGTTAGCTTCAGGCTAACAGGTAGGTGTCTTATAGATCAGCTGGTCCAACCCCTTCATTTGACAGATGAGGAAATGGAAGGCTAGAGAGGATAGACAGAAAGGTAGGTAGGTAGATAGACAGGTAGGTTAGGTAGAGCATTTAGGGAACAGCTAAGTGCCTGGCCTGAAGTCAGGAAGGCTGAGTTCAAATCCAGCCTCAGACAGTTACTAGCTTGTGTCCCTAGGCAAGCCACATAACCCCTGTTTTCCTCAGGTTCCTCATCTGTAAAGTCGAGATACAGTGGAGGTGTTACTAACACCTGCCTCCTAGGGCTGTGAGGATCAAGTGACATAATTTCAAAGCACTCCACACAGTGCTTGGTCCACAGGAAGCAGTATCTAAAAGTTAGTAGCATTTATTAACTGCTTGCTATGTGCAAGGCACTGTGCTGAATGCTGAGGACACAAATACAAGCAACTCTCAAGGAGCTTACATTCTAATAGGGGAAGACATTGCATAAAAGGGGAGCTGGAAAGAATGTGGAGATTAGAGCAAGGGGCAGAACCAGGAGTCAAGTGACCGTAGCCTGGGCATCTCATGAAATGGTGCTCCGGGCTAGAGACTCATCACTCAGGGGTGCAGGCCTGGGGGCAGAGGCATGTCTAGGGTGGGAAGGGAGGTCACCGGGGAGAGCATAAGTGCTTTGCTGAGGCAGGATTGGAATCCAGACACGCCTAATTTCAGGTCCAGTGCTCGAGTCACTTGGTCCATTAAATCTAAACCCCAAGTGCTCCCACTACTCTGTACTGTCTCCCTCTCCCATTAATGGTATGACCAGATCTCTGCATAAGAAATGTGGCAGAGATATGAAGGATGGATTGCCGAGGTTGGCAAGGAGAAAAGAGACCAACCAGGAGGCGACTGCAATAGTCCAAGTAGGTGGTAATATGGATTGTGTCAGTGGCAGCTGAGAGAAGGGAAGAGATGTGAGAGATGTTGCAGAGGAAGAATCAATAAGATTTGGTGACTTAGGGAGGGAGGGGGAAGAGTAAGATCACACTGAGGTTTTCACCCTGAGGTTTTTTTGAGACAGTGGTGTTGTTTCTCTGCTTCACAGTCAGTGGGAGAGGCACGTCTAGGCAGAAACATTAGCTCAGCTTTGAGTCTGAAGTGTTGCTGGAACATACTGTAGGTGGCTGAAGGTGCAGGTGTGGTGCCCAGGGCTGGAAACAGATTTGTGTATCACCTGTATAGAGACCAAAGCCAGGAATGAATGAAAAAGCATTTAGTAAACCCTTATAATGTGTGCCAGGCACTATGCTGAGTTCTGGGCATACAAATATACAAAAAAGTAAAGACCTTCTCTGCTTTTAAGGAAATTACATTCTAATGGGGGAGAAAACACACAAAGAGAAAGTGGTGGCCAAGAAGGGGTACTTTGTTCTGGAAAGTTACAGGGTTGATGAGAGGGCAGTAGGGGAGTAGGTTGACACATTCCATCCAGGAACAATACCAGAATTGACTTGAGGTTGGGTTATGTTTCTAGAACTGGGGGGTGGGGAACAGAGGAAGGAAAGAAGGAAAGGTATTGAGGGGGTGCTCTGAGGTTATGGAGATGAGAAATGGGGAGTGAAGTGAAGCATGTCTGGGGCTTTTCCTGAAATAATGGTCCAGGAGAGAGTCACCATGGGAGTAAATGTGATTGCCGAAGGATAGAGATCTGAAGGAACACCCACCTTAAAGGTTAGGAGGAGAATGAGGAGCCAGGAAAAGAGACACACCAGGATCAATTGAGATTGGTTCAGGGGAGAACTAGGAGACCATCAGATGGAGAGAAAGCATCCCCTAGGAGAGGTGTTGTTAATAGTGTCAAGTACTGCAGAGAGGTCAAGAAGGAATGGATTAAGGCCACTGGGATTTGGAGGTCGCTGGACTTGAAACTTTACAAAGTATTTTTCTCAGAACTATCTTTGTTTTTGCAGACTCAAACTCAGATAAGTTAAGATAAGATAAGATAAGTTACATAGCTAGGAATAAAAACTCATGTTAAAGACTTAGGGATAAAAATGCACAAATGAGATAGTGCCTGCCCTCAAAGAGCTTACAGTCTGGGGAGGGGAATGGAGCGACATGTACACAGATGAGTAAATTTTAAAGTCATTTCAGGGAGTGGGGGAAGGGGAAGCACTCTCAAATATAGGATGTGCCGTTTGATCTGAGCCTTTAAGGAAGCTAGGGATTGTAATCAATCAGTCGATGAACAAGCATTTATTAAGCTACTATGTGCCAGGCTCTGAAAATGCAGAGACAAAAACAAATATTACTTCAGCAGGGAGGATGGATTGGAGCAGGAAGAGATTAGAGTCAGGGAGACCAAGTAGGAGGCTTATGTAATATTTGTGGGGCTGAGGTCCTGAAGTGGGGCAGGACTCTTGACTCTTGAGTCCTGTTCCCTTCCCATAGTTCCACGGCAGCTGTCATCATTGGTTATCTTTTATTGAATAGCTTCAATGAATGGCCGGGCTGGAGGCCCAGTTGTAAGAAGGGATTGAGAAGAGAGTAGACAGAGGAGAAAGCAGAAGCATCAAGTATTTTACCTGTCAAGAGTTTGGAGGGGAAAGAGAATAGAGAGGAGAGGTGGGAGCTAGACAGGAGAGAAAGGTCAAGAGAAGGTGGTTTGTTCTCCCCTATATTGGGCAGACCAAAGCTTGTTTGTAGCCACCTGGGAAGGAGTTATTGGATAGGAGAGAGACTGAGAAAAATTCATGAAAAAGAGGGCATGGTTGCTGGGACAAAGACTCAGAAGAAGTGGGAAACAGTGGGTTAAGGGCACAGGTAAAAGGGTTAAACTTAGTGAGAAGAAAGGATGCCCAGGAGAGAAGGCCGTTTGATTCTTTTGTTCCTCTGGATCCTCTAGTGATAGAGATGTTTTGAGACACGGAAAAGGGAAATTGAGGGGACTTGCACTCGGCATGAGGCAAAATAACCTGTTATAATAATCGTAGCTGTGATTGGAGGCTGGAGCAGAGAGGCAAGGGAGGAAGGCACTCCAATGGGAAAAAACCAGGGCAAATCAACCTTTTGATCCACAAGTGTTTGATCGATTGGGTTATTTCTCCCACTTGGCTTGCAGGTCAGGGAAGGGGTGAGTTGGCAGCATTTTATACCAGGGTAGAATAATTAATGGCATTTTTAATATGGAACAGAAATGGATTACTGACTACAGATTTCATTGCTCAACCCTAATGTTCAAGAAACTAAAAATTTCTCATGCGTGGTCTGATTAGGATGCTTATTAATTAAATCATTTGAGCCTCAGCAGTTCAGAACATGAGAAAAGTATAAACATGAGGTTACCTCCTGAGGGGGTAAAAGTTCTTAATAAATATATTGTTTTGGGCAAGTGTTTTATCAGAAAAAACATTTGAAAATGCATAATAAAATGTTTGTTACATCAAGGACTTAGTTTTTGTTAGGAACTTGGTGGCTTTCTTAATTTTAATCCCATTTACTTGCTACGAAGATTATCCTTCATTATGGATAGCTATGTAGCAGTTAATAATATTTTAATGAAATCCTGGCTGGGCTTTTGTAAACTGATATGGCTCTTTTTGTAATTCTCCATCAGGTATGCTTCTGGTCAAGTCAGTTAGTCAGCCAATAAGCATTTATTAAATGCTTTTTTGTTGTTTGGTCTTTTTCAGTCATGTTTCACTCCTTGTGACCCCATTTGGGGTTTTCTTGGCAAAGATACTGGAATGGTTTGCCATTTCCTTCTCCAGCTCATTTTACAGATGAGGAAACTGAGGCAAACAGGGTTAAGTGACTTTCCCAGGGTGACACAGCTACTAAGTGTCTGAGGCCAGATTTGAATTCATGAAGATGAATCTTCCTCACTCCAGGCCTGGTGCTCTATCCCCTGAGACACCTAGCTGTCCTCATTAATTGCTTATTATGTTCCTTCGGTCAGGTGAAACAGTTTTACTCATGTCAGGGAATGCCGGTCTGCAAGGGGTTCAGCAAGGCGTGCTATGAGGAACAAAAATAGTGTTTTATAGGGATGGTGTTTGTAAGAAGAGGCAGCTGGATACATCAAGTGAAAGGAGGCATCTTAAAAACTTCCTATGGGGCATCTAGAAAGCAAACAGTTTTAAAATAACAAACATAACGTTCTGTGAATCCTAGCTCTCTTTTCCATCTGTGTTTCCAGTTGGTGGGGGTGGAAAGGGTGAGTTTTGTTTGTGTTCCACTGTCGTATGTATTGTTGAATTTCTTAATTTGTGCCTCTGGGTCTCTGGACCAAAATCAAGTCAAAACAAGAAGCCGGGCCCCAATTCCTGTAATCTGACGGCTCTGATGTTTTCCTTAGGCAGGCCAAAATCATCGGATTGAAAATTCCTGTTGCTTAAATGATATTTTTACCTTTCTCTCCTGATAGACAGGAGGCCAAGGGCTATATACATATACCCACTGAAGACACGGTTAGCAAGTCCCTGTAGGTCAGCCTTCTTAACCTTTTGTGCCCTGGACCCCTTGGGCAGTCTGGTGAAGTCTCCGGACCTCTTCTCAGTATAATTTTAATTGGATAAAATAAAACACAAAGGATTATAAATGAAACCAGAAAATAATAATAAAAATGTGTTTGGGTTTTTTAAAGTTCTTTTTTAAACAGCTCTTCAGAGAAGGACCAGGATTAGGTCCTTGGCCACTGAAATCCAAAGGATTGCCCAGGGTCACACAGCTACTAAGTGTCTGAGGCCAGATTTGAACTCATGATGATAAATCTTCCTGACTCCAGGCCTGCTTCTTTATCCACTGCACCACCTAGCTGCCCTTATTAAATCAGTTTTACTCATGTCAGGCACTACCTCTCCTCCAAAGCCTTAACTCACAGGACCAAGTAACTGATCTGAGAGTAACGAGTCCTGTTTTGCCAGAGGACCACTAGTTCATAGGATTTTGAACTGAAAGAAATCTTACAGATCATCATATCAAACCCTGACATTTTACTGATAGGGAAACTGAGGCCCAGAGAGGTAAAATTACTTGCCTGTCACATGGCAATAATTTCAGCCCAGGTCCTCTGAATCAAAACCAGTGTTCTTTCCACTACAGCATGTTGTAGGGGATTTTTGGTTTGGGGCTGTCTTGGCATTCTTCTCATGTGCTAAGGGGAAGACCCTCTGGGTCTAAGATGATTATGACAAGGAGACCTATTTTTTTTCCTTTCTGATCTTTCCTCCAGTGCTTTGCACAGTTGCTGGCACTTAGTAGATACTTAATCAATGTTTATTGATTGACTGTCTCCATATGGTACCCATAAGTTCCTTGGTATTGACTTAGAGAAGGAACCTTTGACCATCAGCTCAGGCCATGGCTTCCTAAGATGGTTCTGTGATTGAACAACATCTTGATCCAAATTAAATTCCCCCCAACTCCAGTCAATAAGCTTTCTCCTTTAGGTTGTCTTGAACGTGACAGACCAGACCACATGTGAGAGTGTTTCTTTTTTATCTTTCATATTCATCCCCTGCTCTCTGTTCGTTCAGGCCCACTGCAACAGCCTACTAATTGTCTGACCCCACTTCAACCTATCCTCCATGTAACTGCCAAAATGATTTTCCTAAAGCCCAAGTCTGACCAAGTCACTCCTCCACTCATTAAACTCCAATGGCTCCCTATTAGTTCTGGAATCCAATATAATTTGATTCAACACGAGCCCCTTCCTGGGTTCTCAGGCATGAGATGAATGATGGGACAGTTCAGATGCCTGGATGCTGATCATGCCCTCCTCCCATAACACCCTGATGCTGCTCTCCCTTTCTCTCCCCCGTTCCCCGCCTCCTCCCCCTAAGCTGTTTGTGCCTTACTTCCTAAATACCCCTTGTATCTACTTTTCTTATACCTATATATCTGTATGCCTTCCTTTGGCTAGGCTAGAAGCCTCCAGCGCAGGGGTGGGGAACCTGGGGGCTTGAGGCCACATATGGCCCTCTAGGTCCTCAAGTGTTGCCCTTTGACCAAATCCAAACTTCATAGAACAAATCCCCTTAATAAAAATAATTTAAAAAATTAAAAAAACCCAAATCCTCTATAAAATTTGGACTCAGTCAAAAGGCCGCATCAGAGGACCTAGAAGGCCATATGTAGCCTCAAGGCTGCAGGTCCCTCATCCCTGCCAGGAGGGAAGGAGCTAGCATCTAGCCGAGTGCTTAGGGGCACTTGGGTGATTGTTGATTATTTACATAGTACTTTAATTTTTGCAGAGTACTTTACAAATATAATTTTATTATCACAACAACCCGAGGTATTGTTGTTCAGTCATTTCAGTCATTCAGTCAAAACCCATTTGGGGTTTTCTTGGCAGAGATACTGGAGCAGTTTGCCATTTTCTTCTCCAGCTCATTTCACAGGTGGGGAAACTGAGGCAAACTGGGTTAAGTGACTTGCTCAGGGTCATACAACTAGTAAGTGCCTGCGGCCAGATTTGAACTCTGGATGATGAGTCTTCCTGACCCCAGGCCTGGTACTCTATCCACTGCACCACCCAGCAATCCTAGGAGATAGGTGCTATAATCATCCCCATTTTACAAACTGAGGCAAAGGAAGGTTAAGTGACCTGCCTTTATTGCCAATTTTTAAAAAGGATTCCCTATACAGGGGGCACCAAAAGTCCACCCAATTTTTATTTTCCTTTCTTTTCATAGTATATGGAGTAAGGAGAGACAGAAGCTGTCATTCTGTAGAACATGAAGACTTCAGAATGTGGGTTTCTGAAAGTCACATCTGAGTCTCATTTGGCAGATTCCATTATTTCCAGACTCCTTGGCTCTGGTGCTGGGCTCTGAGCACAGAGGAAAGTGAAAATGAGCAAGTCCAGCTCTAGATGGACTTTCCTTAGAAGGACTGGTCCAAGTTTCACAGGTCAAAGGATGCAGACTTATTGCTCAGGGCACAGGAAGTAACAGACACAGGCCTGGAGGAGAGGCAAGGAGAGGGTTGGGGAGAATGATGGGAAGGTTCAGATTCCTGGACATTGAACATGCCTGTGGAAATCTTGGGTACTTAACTGAATTGTTTTTTTCCTCTTCATATATTTCTATTTTCTCCTCCTACTCCTTACCGCCCTTTTGGCATTAGATTACTTTAGGACTGCTTGAAGATTAGTTTGGGTTCTGGTTTCACAAGATGATAACCTGATTTAGCAACTTTTTTAAAAAATCAGTTGTAGTTTGTAGTTATTTCTAAGTGCTTAAAAAGAAGCAGTTGTGTTTTGCAGTATCCTTCCTGCAGACCTGTTGAGTAATGGGCACTGCCTCCTTCTTCCTTTCATCAGAATCACATTGATAGGATCATAGATCTAAAGTTGGAAGAGATATTAGAGGCCTTCTAGCTAAATCTGCTTATTTTACAGATGGGGAAACTGAGGACTAGAGAAGGGAAATGACTTGCTCAAAGTCACCCATGTATTAAATCATAGAGCTGAGATTTGAACCCACAGCTGCCTTCTCTTTCTTACTAATACATTCCAGAAGTCCTTCTTCAGATCAATATTTTCAAGGATTTTCTGATGGCTGGAGGTCATAGTCATAGGCTCCTAGGGTCCCTTGAGAATTGAGAAGATCTGTCTGTCCTGTCTTACCAATCAGTAAAGCCAGAAGTCGGCAATGCCAGCTAACAAGGACACATTCTAGTCTCAGCGATAGCATTTGCCTGGGAAGTTCTATCAGTTTTGCCAAGCGTTTTGGGGAGCCTTTAAAAATTTATTTTCTATTTGTATCTACTTGTACCTGAATATCTTAGATGTAAATGCAGTAATACCAGCCTACTACCCCATTCACTCTGAACCTATATTTGTTTTTCCCTGAATGGTGATGGGTTTGTGTTTGATCAGTCTGTACTGAAACCTGGAGCTCCCAGCTGTGTGTTAATGATGCAATCAGTGGCCGTGAACTTGAGCAAAGCTAATTAACCTCCGTCAGGACTGAATCATGGGTTTGGCCCCATCAACACCACTTTCTATTTCATTGTCAGAGCTCTGGACCTAGAATCAGTAAGACCTGACTTACTAGCTATGTGACCATGGGCAAGTCCCTTAATCTCTGCTTCAGTTTCCCTAATTGTAAAATTGGGGTAATAATAGCCACTGCCTCCTGGAATTACTGTAGGGATCAAATAAGGTAATATTTGTAAAGTGCTTAGCACAATGCCTCGCACATAGCAAGTACTTTAAAAATGCTTGTTCCCTCCATCTCCCCAACCCATAGCACGTAGTTAGGATGTATCCTCTGGGGGGTAGTGAAGAACAACTAGTAGAAAGTACAATTAGATTTGGAGTTAGGAGATGTGGGTTCAAACCCTAGCCCTTCTCTTTAAAATATGTGTGACTGTGACACCAATGTTACTAGCAGCTGCTGGAGAGGTGTAAGGCCAATGACACCAGCACATAGGAGGGCTGCGAGCGCAGGTTCTTTCATCTGCTTTTCTAAGGAAAGCAACTTTGAGGGGGGTCAACAATATCACTTTAATTAAATATACATGTATCATTCACTTGGTTCAGGGGGAAAAGCTAGCACCCTGAACTTCAGAGAAAACACAAGCAGAAATTATATAAACAGAGCAAATAACACAAGTCAGCAGACAGGCTTCTAGCTGTCTTTCCATAGCAACACACATACATAGTTACCAGAGAGAGAAGCACCAACATTTTGGTTTTCAAAGCTGGGGGCCTCCTTAACAGCTGCCTAGAGTCTTGTCTGGCCAAATCACATGAACACTCTTCCAATGAATGAGCCCCTAAAGCAAAATGCTAACCTCAGTGTATATACACTTCTTCAGGGTTAGCCCACAGAGGGCATCACAACCATGTGACTTAGGCTTTCTTGTGACTTAAAGTAGGTCATCAAAGACTCCTGATTCAATCAAAGACTCTAGATTCAAAGGAAGGCAAGACTCAATCAAAGATACTTGATTGCCTTAGTGCTGAGAAGCACCCAAAAGAAAAAACAGCCAAAAGTCCCACTTTGCTTGCCATTACACTGTGGGAAGTTACTTTTGAGGAGATTGAGTCCTGTAGTGGTTGAGCCATGACCAGGTCAATGATTAAGGAAGAAGGATTAGAAGTAGTATAAAAGATGGGAGGACCACCTGTTAGGAAGCTACTGTAATAATTAAGCCATCACTGACTTTGAAGTCAGAGGATTTGGTTATCAATGCTGTGTCACTTGGGATAATTTTAAGTTTCATGCTTCTCATAAATAAGGGTGTTGGACTGCGTGATACTCAAGTTCTCTTCTAGGTCTAAATTGTACGCTGCCATGACTACTGAATTTCCATATTGGTGGCTTTGGATAGTCAGCTCATTGCCAAGTTGGCAAGACTCAAAAGTGCTTTTGAGGAATCGTGTAAGTAAATGATTGTATAGGTGAGCACACATGTGACAGACTGGTCATTTGTAGGCAACATGTTTTGTCTATGAGTGCCTGGAGCAAAGAGAATCTTATCAGCAGAAACTCTCTATGCTGGATATTGGGTTTCTGCTTTTGTCAGTTCAGATAAAGCTGTTGCTGCTTTCCAATGTGTCCCATATTGCTGATGAGGATTTACACAAGGACACACGGTTTCTCCCTCATTCTTCTTCTTACCCCTTTATTCTGATGCTTTCTTTTTATTGATTATCTCCAATTTATCCTGATAGACATTTTGTTTGTTCATAGTTGTTTTCATGTCTCTCCCAACTGTGAACTGTGACAGCAAGGACTGGCATTTACCTTTTTTGTATCCCCCTTGCTCAGCACCATGCTTGGTGCATAGAAGATGGTGGATAAATGCTTGTTGATTGACTAGCCTAATGCTCAATTGGTGGTAAAGTTCTGTTTTAACAAAAAGATTTGCTGTGTCAAGGCCACTGATTGTTTATTTTCATAAAACAATTTTGGGATGACCCTTGTTCCTCAACAGGTTATGTGGCTCATGAATTTATTTTGGACATAAGACCCTTCAAAAAATCGGCAAATATTGAAGCTGTGGATATTGCCAAGAGGCTTCAAGATTATGGTGAGTAATTTTCCAGCATGGTTACTGCGACTCTTCAAATCTAGTTTTTATTGCTTTGAGCAAGTATAAAGTTAAGTGTGATGTTTAATTGGCACCAGGACAAGAATCCATCCTAAGGCACCATTTTGGGTGTTTAATAGTGCTTTAAGGTTTGTTCATTTGGTTGTCACAAGAGCTGCAAATGGGGAAAATTAGACTCTGAGAGGCTAAATAGGTTGTCTAATGTCACAGAGTCAGTAAGTACATGAGGTGGGATTTGAACTCATTTCCTTGACTCCAAATCCCATGGTTCTGCCACTATATCATGTTGTTTTCCTAATATTATTATCTCTAGTATCAATCAAAAAGGCCAGGGCAATTTGGTAGCAGGTGCATAAACAATATATATATATATATATATATATATATATATGTATATGTATATGACTAATAGTTGTTCTCCAAATAGATAACATTTTTAAAAGAAGAATTGCAGAATATACATAAGCATGAAAAGAATGCTCCAAATCATTAATTACAAGAGAAATGCAAATCAAAACAACCTTGAGGTTTCTCTTCATACCCTACGCATTGTCAGAGATGACAAAAAATGACAGTAGATTATATTGAAGGAGTTATGGAATGATAGGCACACAAATATATTGCTGCTGGAACTGTGAAATGGTACAACCATAAAGCGATTGGGAAATATGCAAATAAAACGGCTAAAATGTCCTTATCTTTTGGACCAGATTACTGGGCTTATCCTGCAAAGAAGCCATTGCTGAGAAGAAAGTCAGCATTTTTTGGGATAGTGAAGACTTGGAAAGAAAGTAGATGTTATGGGATATTACTATGTGATGAAAACAGAGGCATAGAAAGTTCTACATGAGTGAATGCATAATGAAGTAAATACAGCCAAGACAACAATGTATACAATAAACTATAACAATGTAAATGGAAGAACCACACACAAAAGAAATCAACAGTGACTAACAATTATAAAGATCAAACGTGTCTGGAAATAAAAGATGAAAAGATTTCCTACCCACCCCTTCATGGAGGTGGAAAGTTCACAGGAATTACAATTGTACCTGTTTTTCAGACTTGTGCTAATTATTTTCTTTTTAAAATTTGTTAGTGATATGGGATGGCTCTCTGGGAAGGGAATGGGGAGAGATACCAGGGCTAACGGATGCACAAATTAGAATACATCAAAATCTTAGTGAAAAAAAAATGTCATCTTTCTGCTTCAGGGTTGTTGTGAGACCTATAGGGTACTCCTAAAGTCTGGACACATAGGCAAAAGTGAGTATTTTCAAGAAATGAAATGAATGAAATTTTTATTTAGTTGGATTATTAACAAGTAACATCTTCAATATGATTTCATCATTTGTGATGCAAAAGTTGATGTGCTTTGCAAGATTCATGTGAAATTGATGCAGTAACTCCACATCGCCATCAATTTTCTTGTGTGTCCAGACTTTAGGGACACCCTGTATAAATGTGGCCTGACTTGGTGCTTCACATGGCCCATGTTCTCTTCTGAGTGGCTACTCCCCCTTCCCAACCTCCTCACCCCTCAATAGAACATAGCCCCACCATTCCTTAGGACAACATGTTTTGCTATGGCAAAAAAAGCAGCATTAGTGTCCCACCTTCCAGCAATGAATCTCTCTAAAACCTAGCTAGGATAGTGCTTAGATGAAAGGAGTTCACTCTGTCACCAAGTGCCTTTCCCCCACTGGTTGGATTTGCCAGGGTTTTTCTTTGCACCCCTGGCACAGTCCTTGAGAGCCCAGGGTCGCTTTTACACCACATCACATTAAGGCATTAACAGAGGGTCTAGAGGAGAAAGTGTAGGTGGCTATTATTATTAGCATCCTTGAAAAGACAGGGAAATGTAAAGGAGAAATGCATCTCTAATCAGTAGAGGAAAAAATCTTTTTCCTAGCCAGTCATTGACACATTGGAGTAAATGATTGGGAATTCTTTGCGTATGTTACTACTAAATCTTAGCTTCTTCTGGCATAGGTCAGGTGAATCACCTTTTGTTTACAGGCAGTAGACAAAGCAAAGATGTTTGTATATTAGTGAAGGAAAGATAAAGAGACAACAAACACACAGCAGTGAGGAATGTGGTATCAGTTTAGTGTCTATTGTGAAAGATGCTTACGTAAGTCTGTTTGGATTAATAGTGGACGGCTAATGGACTTCACCTGAGTGTAAGGGAATATGGTTTTCTTTTGTGGATTCTGAAATTTTGGTGAATTTTTTTGGGCCGGTGTAGTTGGTGCCTTTTTTCAAGTGTAAGTGGATTTTTAGTTCACCACAGAAGCTTACGCTCACATCCCATTAGAGCTGGAAGAGACTTTAAAGATCTTTAATCCTTAAGATTCTACAGATGAGCACACAGGCCCAAATAAATAAAATTGTTTGCTCAGATTCTCATGAGTGATGTTAAAATTAATTTTCTTTTCTTTTTGACATTTCTTTAAAAATTTAAAAAATTGAATATTTTTATTTTGAACTTCGTGTTCTTGGATCCGCTTTTCTTCCCCTCGAGGCCATTTCATTTATTAGAAAGAGTAAATGAGAGAGAAATTTGTTTTGTTTGATAGGGAGCTTCAGAGATGGACATTATTTTTCATTTCAATATAATTTGGAAAATGAAAATTTAAATATTGCCATTGTGCCATAATGTATACAAATCTTAAAATTCTGGGATACTAATTAAAGGCACTCCATGCCTACTACCTGAGGTCAATGAGTGACAGGTGTGTCAAACTCTGCACAGGAATGGATTTCCATATTAAGTGAATAATCCTTAGGCACCCAACCATTTAACTTTAACCACGCTGAGATATTCTCTGATTTCCCTCATTTGTGCAGAGTTCAGTAAAAATGCATTCTTGCTCTTGAAAATGTTTTTGTAATTGCAAGTTCTCTCCTTTGCCCTTCACTTTTTTTTTTGGAGGGGGGAAAGCAGGGCAATTGGGGTTAAGTGACTTGCTCAAGGTCACACAGCTACTAAGTTTGTCAAGTGTCTGAGGCCTGATTTAAACTCAGGTCCTCCTGATTCTAGGGCCAGTGCTCTACTCACTGTGCCACCTAGCTGCCCCCATCACTTCTTAACTAATATTTTCTACTTAGTGACACTGTATAGTTCCACACATTTGGCTATTGCCTTAGAAGAGGAATTGAGTCGTAATGTCCTAGAATGTTTGAAGTGGAGTCCAACTCTCTTGTTGAACTGAAATACTTAGAGATGTTGGTTTCCTTGCTTTTATTCCTAGGATTCCATGCTCCCACCATGTCATGGCCAGTGGCTGGGACACTTATGATTGAACCTACAGAGTCTGAAGATAAGACTGAGCTGGACAGGTTTTGTGATGCCATGATTAGTATCAGGCAAGAAATTGCCGACATAGAGGAAGGTCGCATAGACTCAAGGGTTAATCCGCTGAAGGTAAGTTAGTATTGGGTCTGTCTCTATCTACCACACTGCACTGCCATGGAGACAGCATGCTACATTGAATAGAGTACTAGACTTGAAGTCAGGTGACCTGGATTTGAGTCCTGCCTTAGATACTCACCAGCTGTATGACTGTGGGTGAGGCAGGTATTATGATTCTCATTTGACAAATGAAGAAACTGAAGCTTGGAAAGGTTGCAACTTATCCAAGGTCATCCAGGTGGTATAAAGGAGGAGATCATAGAATCTTACATAAAAAGTTGGAAGGGACCTTTGAGGTCATCTAGTCCAACTCTCTTTTCAAATGAGGAAACTGGTGCCAGAAGAGGGAAAGGGACTCACCCAAAGTCACACAGGTACCAAGTGCAAAGGCAGAACTCCAACTCCTAGGTCTTTTGTCTCCATATCCAATGCTCTGCTCCGTATACCATGACTTCCCTTGGAAACTTGTACATGGCCAAAGGCTAAGGCAAATCTTTTCCAAGGCAGGGTTTTGTATTCCAATGGGGGCACTTATTTCCCTTAATTTTCTGGATATTTATTGTTCTTTTGAGGTGATTAAAAAAAACATGGGAATCAAAGGATTTTGTAGCAATGCTGGTTTGGGATACTTTACAGTATGATGAGAAAAAGGGAATAAGGAGAGTCGTTATTCTTTGGAAATAACTGCTCTACGTTTCTTTCTACTTTGTGTCCTGCTATTAGATGTCTCCACACTCCTTGACTTGTATTACCTCCTCAAACTGGGATCGGCCTTACTCCAGAGAAGTAGCAGCTTTCCCACTGGTGAGTAATTCTTTTTCAATACGTTAATCTTTTTCAATGAACAAAAGTCTATTTATTCTCATACTCTCTTCTATACTATCCCTAACTCCAGAAAACAGAAACAAGAGTGCTGTTTTGGCCAAGGAAAAACAAATTCCCTTATTGGTCATATCCAAAGATATGTGTCTCACTCTGTATCTTGAGTCCATTGCCTATCTGTCAGATTTTAAAAATCTCTTTTTTTTTTCAAATACTCAGCCTTGCAATTAATGATATGCAAATTAAAATAACTGAGCCCTACATGATA
Organism: Trichosurus vulpecula; assembly: GCF_011100635.1. Taxonomy (NCBI): domain Eukaryota; kingdom Metazoa; phylum Chordata; class Mammalia; order Diprotodontia; family Phalangeridae; genus Trichosurus; species Trichosurus vulpecula. The sequence goes on along the minus strand of NC_050581.1, from coordinate 86,652,591 downwards.
GGATTAAATGACATGAGAAGAAATTCACACTATCAGTAGCTATATGAATGTTCTAAAGAACTGAGAGAAATGCCAATTAAAACAATTCTAAGGTTCTGCCTCCTACCCATCACACTGGCAAAGTAGATAAAAAAAGAAAATAGCAAGTATTAGTGAGGCTATGGGAAACCAGGGATGCTAATACATTAATGGTGGAGCTGAGAATTGGTTTAGCCACTCTGCAAAGCAATCTGATTACTATACTACCAAACTTATTAAACTTTGCATACCCTTTGAACCAGTAATACCACTACTGGGTCTATATCCCAAAGAGATAAGAGACAAAAATGTCTAGTAAGTAATTCTTTAATGTTGAATTCTTTAATGTCGAAATGTAACTGCATGGGATCACAGAGTCGTCGAAGGGATCTTAGAGATCACAGGGTCTTGAACCTGGAAGGTGGAAGGAAGCTTAGAGGCATCTAGTACAACATCCGCATTTTATAGGTGAGGAAAGTGATGCCAGGAATTGATGCCCAAGATCAATTGCTCAGGTACTAAATGGCAAAGCCAAGATTCCGATCCACCCTGGTCCTCACTCTCCAAATTGAGCTCTCTCTACACTGCATCACACTTGCCTGCTTTTCTAGAGTTTCTTAATTAGAACAAAAATCCCACGCTTCGATATAAGGGGAAGCATCATGAGTGAGGTTGACGAATGGTGGACAGAGAACGCTTGCTAGCTCTGTGACCCTGGGCAAGTCACTTAACCTCTATTTGTCTCAGCTTCCTCTACTGTAAGATGGAGATAATAATAGCATTTACCTCGCTGGGTTGTTGTGAGGATCCAATGAGACAGACTTCCCACAACGTCTGGCATTTAGTAGGCTATGTAAGGGGCAGCTAGCTGCTGCGGTGGATAGAGGGCTGGACCCTGAGTCAGGAACATGAGTCTCCTTGAGTTCATCCCTGGCCTCAGACACTTACTAGCTGTGTGACCCAGGCCGAGTCACCATAGAAGGAAATGACAAACCACTCCGGCATCTTTGCCAAGAAAACCCCAAGTTGGGTCATGAAGAGTCAGGCATGACTGAAATGAATGAACAGTAACAAAAGGCACTACAGAAATGCTTGTTTCCTTCCTTTCCCTTTACTCCCTCAAAAAAATTCAGTGAGGCCTGAGGAGGCAGGGTGATTTGTTGCTAGTCTTGCAGCTACCAAGTCACTGAGCTGGGACACAAAGCCAGGTCCAAGGACTCCATATCAGGTCATCCTTCTGCCTCGTTATGCTGCTTTCTTCTCAGGACTGTGAACTCAGTAATAGTGTATACACTGTGTGCTAGAAACAGTACAGACTCATAGAACAGGTCAAAGATTTCCACTGGCCCTTCATAACAAGGAGAGGTACAGAACAAAGGGGAGTTGAGCAGAGATGCAGAGCTGTGGCAAGCATGGGCATGGGAGGGACCTTGTCAACGGTGCAGCACTTTTAGAGAAGACATTGAAGTGGGGCTGCACAATGATGGCCAGTATTGGGATGGAATGGGAAGAGGTGCCTGGAGGACAGTGATCCTAACAAGGGCCCAAATGGATTTTGTCCAAAGCTAGCATCCCTAACTTTTACAGAAATAAAATGGAGGGCAGAACTGGAACTGGGCATAGACCAATATCTTACACCTTATACCAAAATAAAGTCAGTGGGTTCATGGTTTAGGAATAAAGGCTGATACTATAAGCAATTTGGGAGAGCAAGGAATAGTTTACCTATCAGATTTATGGAAAAGCAAAGAATTCATGACACAACAAGAGATAGAGAGCATTACAAAATGCCACATGGATAATTTTGACTATGTTAAATTGAAATGTTTTTGTATTAAAAAAAAGCCAATGCAACAAAGATTAGGAGGGAAGCAGAAAATTGGGAGAAAATCTTTATAACTAGTGTCTCTGATAAAGGCCTCATCTCTAAAATATACAGGGAACTGAGCCACATGTATAGGAATACAAGTCATTCCCCAATTGAGAAATGGTCAAAGGATATGAACAATTTTGCAGTAAATACTTAAGAGACTTGTGGGTTAGGGTTTTGTCTAGACTAGCAATTAGCTGAAGTGTGAGACTGTACTAACATTTCCCTTGAAATCTTGAACCAAGGTAACCAGTGTTTTTTCCCCCTTTGGTGAGGAGGGGAGAGGAGGAACAAAAGGAGGGACCTTTTCAGTCTGATGAGTCACATACCTTATTTGACTTAAGATCAGATGGACCCCACCAAGTGACACCTCCAGATGTTTTACACTTTATTACTAATAGGGAGGACAGCTCAAGGGAGAGCAATTCTTCTTAGTTATTTCCAATTTAGATTTGTCAGGGGGTTCTTGTGGATTTTCAATCATTTCTAGCCTTTTTTCCTTGCAAACAGATAAGGAGTATGTTTAATTTTATTCTAGTTCGACAGAGGACATGACGAATTATAGCTGCTTATTTACTTTTGTTTTTAATAAAATTCACCGTTGGCCCCTTGGGTAGACCATTCTGTTCATGAAGGGCAGCTAGGGGGTCTAATAGAACCAGGAAGATCTGGATTCAAGTCTTGTCTCTGACTTGGGTAAGCCAGTGGAAATCTTCACCTCTCAGTACTCCTGGCAACTCTAGGGCTGAGCTATTGAGATGCTACTTTGCAGTAGCAGAAGGGAGTCTCCCTCATTCGAGAACTCTTTATATCAGTAAAACCACAGGTCCCTCTAAGTGGGGATTAGGAATAGGCTAGGTATGTAGCTATCCCCGGACCCAATGCGCAGAGCAACATACCAAGTGAACTTTTAAATGCTTGGAGATATCTGTTCTCCATGGCACATTGGTATTGGTTTTGTTATGGTCAAGGATCAAAGCCTTTCCTGGGTATTAACACACAGGAACTCAATTTCCAAACCTTTCCTAGGACGTGCAAATAGTTTGTCCTAGTTTTGGATCAAAGTGTGCTGGATTTAGCCCTACTACTATTACCATTTAACTTTCCTGGCCCTTTGCTCCTTGGCAAAAAAGATAAGGGAGGTAGATCACTTACGGCCCTTAGCAGTTTAAATTTATGATCTCGTTATAATAACATTTGGTTCTGTGGGGACTGCCACTTCTAGTATAATTTGGTTGCTCAGGCAGCATTAAATCATGATAACAGGCATCAAGGATAAGGCATTTTTTTGGCTCCCTTTTCCATTTGGTGAGAAACAGAAACTTTCTGCTATTTCTTTTTCTATCTTTTTAAGAAATTTCCCAAATCTTCCTAAAGGGGATCTCTGTTATCTTTTGAATGAAGGTGAGGTACAGTGGAAAGGGTGCCGGGTCCAAAATCAAAGGTCACGGGTTCAAATCTTGCCTCTGACACTGACCTCCTTGGACATCCATTTCCTCACCTGTAAAAGGAAGGGGATTGGCCCAGGTGACCTTTGAGATCCCTTCCAAACCTATGATCCTGTGAATAAGATTAATTTTAAATGGATGACGGTCCTGAACATACTTTCTTCCCATTGATCTGACAGAAATAGAATGTGTATGTAGGCTCATCACCACTGGAATCTTCTCTGATTGCAGTTTTCCTTTTTTTGGACAGGGGAAGGCAGGGCAATTGGGGTTAAGTGACTTGCCCAAGGTCACACAGCTAGTAAGTGTGTCAAGTGTCTGAGGTCACATTTGAACTCAGGTCCTCCTGACTCCAGGGCTGGTGCTGTACTCACTGCACCACCTAGCTGCCCCAAGATTACAGTTTTCCAGCGTGAATGGTGGCTCCAGACTGAGTGTCTTTTATTTAACCTGTCTGCCTCAGTTTCCTCACATGTAAAATGGGGATACCACCTCTCTTCCCAGGGTTGAGAGGATAAAATGAGGTTCTTTGTAAAGCCTTTACAATCCTTATGATACTACAAAAGTGTTAGCTGTTATTATCAGCACTTTTCAATCTTATAGCTTACTCTCCTCCGCATACTTGGAAAGCCAATCACTCTAGCCTCCTTGTAATTTCTCACCCACACCTCAGTGCCTTTGCCCTACCTGTTCCCCGTACCTGGAAGACTCCAACTACTCACCTCTTTCAGGAATCTCCAGTTTCTTTCAGAACTTATCTCAAATGCCGGTCAGCAGACTGCCTTGCTTGGTCTCCCCAGCTACTCAAACCTTGCACTCTTTCATTTATCTTTCATTTACTCTGTTTCTTTTTCTGTACCCAGTTACTTACAACTTTTCTCCACTCCCCTCTCCATTATTTGCCCCCCCTTTACTTCCTTTCTATGTATCCTCATTGCTTGGCACAGTGCCTGGCTCACAGTAAGAGCATAATAATTGCTTTCTGACTGCTTGTCCATTGCAGCCCTTCGTGAAACCAGACAGCAAATTCTGGCCCACAATTGCACGGATCGATGACCTCTACGGTGACCAGCATTTGGTTTGCACTTGCCCACCAATGGAAGTTTACGAGTCTCCATTTTCTGAACAAAAGAGGGCTTCATCCTAGGCCTGCCTCCAAGCTTCCTGGTGACTTTGAATTGGTGCCTCTCAATGCAGCATTTTTCTAGCCAGATGTATTTTTTTGTCCCCCTCCCCAGGCTCAAGTAGGGGATTTATATATCATGTATATTTTTGTAAT